>NW_028270162.1:21302745-21605695 GCF_037043375.1 Chiloscyllium plagiosum | reverse complement strand
GAGGCTAAGCAGGGAAGGGAAGAGCATGATAGAAACCAATGGGCAAATTTTGCATGGCACTCGAGGACATTGGTAGGGTAATAAAAGAGTACCACATCTGTCTTCACATTGGAGAAAGAGGATGTAGGGACAGAACTCAGGAAGAGAGCCTGTGTGGTCCTTAAGCAGTTTGACAGAGAAAGTGAGGAGGTATTGGAAGTTTTGGTGGGCTTGAAAGGGGACAAATCTACAAATACATATGAGTTGTATCCTAGGTTGCTGTGGGAGATGAGGAAGAAAAGTACAGGGATTCTGACCCAATTTTTAAATTCCGTTCTTGCCACAGGGTAGATACTAGAGGACTGGAGGATAGCAAATATGGTTCCACTTTTCAAGAAGGATGATAGAGATAAACTAGCGTATTATATGCCACATGAGTCTTAGTATCAAAGGGAGAGAAACTATGGGAGAAAGTTCTTAAGGAAATAATGAATCTCCACTCCCGGAGAGTCAACATGGTTTCATCAGATGGAGATCTTTCTGAACAAATTTGATTTCATTTTTTGAGGTGTGTAGTTGAGGATAGTGTAGTTGATATAGTCTATATAACTTTCAGGAAAGACTTTGACAAGATGCCACATGGAAGACTGGAAAAGATGGTAAAAGCACTCGGAATCCAGAATAATTTGGCAAGTTGGATCCAAAATTGCCTTAGTAGTAGCAGACAGGGGGAAGTGGCGGGGTGGGGGGGGGGGGGGGGGGGGGGGTGGAGTGATTGGGATCACTGCTGTATACTTTATTGTTTGTGATATACTATATATATAAATAATTATGAAGAAAATGTGGATGGGGTGACAGTAAGTAAGTTTTCAAGTAGCACAAAGATTGGTCGAGTGATGGACAGTAAGGAAGAATGGAATTTTACACGTACGTTTGAGGTGATGGATTTTGGAGATGTAACAAGTATTTGGACTCAGTGTTTTGACTTCAGGTATTCACCAAATATATGAATGATTTAGACGAGGAAATTACATGTACTACCTTAAAGTGTGGGGCTAACTAGTTTGGTAGCAAAACAGGAATGCAGATTATTATTTGAATGGCAATAGATTGGGAAAAGCTGAGATTTAATGAGACGTGGGTCTTCATGCACATCAGTTACTGAAAGTAAGAATGCAAGTGCAGCAATATTGGTAAACTGAACACAGTTTAAGGATACAGAGTAGCCATTTAGGATTGAAATGAGGAGAAATGTCTTCACCAGAGAGTGGTGAGCCTGTGGAATTCACTACCACAGAAAGAAGTTGAGGCCAAAATCTTAAATAATTCAAGAAGGAGTTAGGCAAAGTTCTTAGGACTAAAGGGATCAAAAGATATGGAGAGAAAGCAAGAATGATGTAGTGATTTGGATGATTAGCTGTGATCATATTGAATGTCGTAGCAGGCTCAAATGGCCAAATAGCCTATTCCTGCCCCTATTTTCTTTATTTCTATCTTAATAAAAAGGGAAAAATGCAATATCTGATTGAACTGTGGAGAAATATAAAAACAGATTTTAAGAGCTCTGAAGAGTAAATAAGAAAGAAGTTTAGGGTGTAGGTTTGCTCGCTAAGCTGTAGGTTTGATATCCAGATGTTTCATTACCTGGCTAGCTAACATCATCAGTGGCGACCTCCAAGTGAAGTGAAGCTGTTATCTCCTGCTTTCTATTTATATGTTTGTATTCACTTGGAGGTCGCCATTGATGATGTTACCTAACCAGGTAATGAAACGTCTGGATATCAAACCTACAGCTTAGCGAGCAAACCTACACCTTAAACCTCAACCTGAGCTACAAACCTTGCATAAGAAGGAAGTGTATAACTACAGAAAACATTGGTCCCAGAGAGGTAAAGAAAGGGAAAAAAATGTCAATGTGGAGAAGGAAATAGCAGAGACACCGAACAGATGTTTTGTGAAATTCATAAATTGCACATAGGAAGTAAAGGATAATCCATCAGAATGATGATCTAAGGCACTTAATATCAGCTAGGAAAATATACCAGAGAAATTTAGGGAATTGAAAGGTGACAAACCACAGGATCTGATGGCCTACATTCCAAAACACTGAGCCGCAGAAATGGTCCCAGCAATTGGGAATTTACAGTCTGATGACAGGATGGTTGTATTTTATAAATATATTTGGGTTTCTTGAGGATGTAATTAGTAGGGTGGATAATGGCCACAAAGCAGATGTAGTTAATTTGGATTTTAAAAAGGAAACATTCAATAAAATGTTACACAAAAGATAAAGGCATGAGGTAAAAGTGCATGCAGTTGAGGGCAACATCATAGAATAGATTCTGAATTGGTAACAAACAGAAAGCATAAAATTGGGATGACTGAGGCATTTTCAAGTCATAAATAATAGTGTCACAAAAATCAAAATGTTGGGGCCTCAGTTATTTGTATTCATGTTACTGATTGAAACAAACAATGTATCTAATTTTGCTTATAATAATGAAAGTTAGATGAGAAAGTAAACCATGAGGACTGTACAAAGCGACTTCAAAGAGATGTAGTCAAGTTAAGAAAGTAAAATAAAAATGACATGGAATATAATGTGAGAATATTTAAGATCCAAAGAACAGAAAAAAAGATTTGTTGGTGTTCAAAGAGACTTGGACATATAAGGTATACAGAAGTTGGTTTATACAGGTATGGCAAGCAATTAGGAAGGCACACGTCATGTCAGCCTTTATTGTGAAAGGTCTGAAGTACTTACAAAGAGCCTGGAGTGCAATAATAAGGAAGTTTTGTTACAATTGTGTAGGGCGTTTATGAGACCAAACTTGAAGTACTGTGCACAATTTTGGTCTCCATATTTAAGGAAGGAAATATTTGCATTATAAGGTTATACCTGAACAGCGAAAGTTCACAAAATTGGTTCCTGTAATAAGAGCCTAAGTGAAGTTTAGAAGAATTGAGAGGTGATCTCATGGAAACACACAAGATTCTGAAGGCAGTTAATATGTAGACACTTAAAGTTTGGAGCTCCAGTTATGGAATTTTGAAATGATACCATAATCTCAAGATAAGAGCTTGATCACTGAGGGCCAAGAAGAGAAAAAGTATTCTTCATTTAAAAGAATTGAGAATCTTTGGAACCTCAGTGGGTTGCTCAAACAACTAACCTCAAACAGTTCCACAACCCCTTTTAAATTGTGCTTGGGTGTGGTGATGGTGGTGGTTGTTGTGGGCAGCAGCATGGGCATTGGAAGTTCTTCAAATTTAGCATTGCATTAGCTGTGTGGGTACAGTATCAAAAAAGCAGGAGTTTTAAAATCATTGAGCATTTTTAAGATTGAGCTGGATGGGAGTTTGGTCTTTTAGAGCAATAAGGAATTCAGTCGGTTCTGCTATAATGCATGTTTATTCAACACAAATTGGCTTTAATGCAATTGAAGAATTTAGACAGTTATTTGTAGAATGTGACCTTTCCTTACCTGTATTGGCTATAATGTGATTCCAGCCCCATTAGTTTAAATGGCATGGCTATTGCGTGATTTTTGTTTAGTGCGAGATTGCACGAGAATGGAACTATACTATACAGAACTGACTGTGTGGGGACATTGCAGGAAAGTGTGTTGAGGCAGAAAATCAACTGTGATTTGATTGAATGTGCAGCATGGTATATGTTATCCTGGTTCGTATTTCTTACATTTAAGACATTGATTGATAGATTGTTCAATACTCAGGAAATTAAAGGATATGGGGTCAGGAAAGTGGAGTTGAGTTAAAAACCAGCCTTAATTCACTACTTTCCCTCCAGGAAGGAATTCTGCTATATTCATCTGGTCTGGCCTATATGTGACTCCAGACTCACAGAAATGTGGCTTACTTCTACCTGCTGACAAGCGGAATTAGGGATGGATGTCACTTTCACCCACATCACATGAACAAAGAAAAAAAACTTTAGTTGTAGAGCAAATTCAAAAGGCTAAATGGCCTACTCCTGTTTTTATGCATTTATGTTCCTGAAACTAACTTGTAACAACTTCATGATCCTTTGAAAGAACACAGTATGAGTAGTGCAATGGGAGTTGGGGTATGTCTTTCACAATTGACATCTCATTTAGCTATGCAAATGGATTGTAAAATGGGTATCAGAATTTTCAAATCAATGTTGCACACTAAATCACACCATGATCTTTGTACTCTGTATATTTTTCAAGGTATGCGCATGCAACCCAATTACCAAGACTGCATCCTGGGTACCATTTAGCAAATGCACACGCTTAATTGTAATGTATTTTGCTGACTATGTAACATCTAAAAAGGATTCAAGACAAAGTGACCCAATTTAAGCTCCTACACTTTCCTGAAAAATTAAACATCTGAAATTTAGAGGTCATCTTCAAAGCTTTTGACTTAAATTTTCATGATACAATATATGGTTCCCCTCTTTGGAGACCTTACATTAAGTAGACAATGTGAAGGAAACTAGGAAACTTCCATTACATTTTTGGACATTTAAAATAATGTGCAAAGAGAATGGATAGGCATATCAAGTGACTGACTGACTGGTTGAAGCATTGCACAAATCATTGTAGAAAATAAAATTTTGACCTGAATCAAAAGATCTTTGTCTTTTTATTTGTAAATCATCATCTTGCACCGTGAAGCCTTTGTTGAGGTCGACATTATCTGAAACATAAAGTCATCAAAATTATGACATTATAGTGCCAATTGATATTATTCTTGGAACACAAGGTATAAAATATTGGTGTGAAAACTGCCCTGGAAACTATCTAGCTTCACATGCTGTCCCCATTAGATAATTTACAAAAGTAACTGACAAGGTACATCTGTGCAATGATAACTTGCTAGAAGGAAGGGAATGCAGGCTTCTGTGATGGCATTTCTGCATGACTTTATTCTCTCTCTACCTGAAAAATTCATAGCTAGAAATGTGCCACTATGCCAAAAATCCTTTCACTTGCAGGTTCTAGAAATCCCCCTCCTATGATCTTAGTGTTGGACCTTTGCACTATGCATTGGGTTAGGACATCCTAAAATATTATTATAAATATATAAAAGCCGATGTATGGTCCAAAAGGCACTAATTATTTATGGTTTGTGTTGATGACAATTTCAAAGTTCAATTAGATACTCCAGTTTACAAACTGGATGTAATTTGCTCGCTGAGCTGCAAGGTTCGTTTTCAGAATTTTCATCGCCATACTAGGTAACATCTTCAGTGAGTCTCCGAATGAAGCACTGGTTGTATAGTCCGCTTTCTATTTATGTGTTTGGGTTTTCTTGGATTGATTATGTCATCTCCTGTGGACATCGCCACAGGAAATGACATCATTGACCCAAGGAAACCCAAACACATAAACAGAAATCAGGTTATACCACCAGTACTTCATCTGGAGGCTTACTGAAGATGTTACCTAGTATAGTGACGAAACGTCTAAAAACGAACTTTCTAGCTCAGCGAGCAAACCTACATCCAATGAATGTTATCTTACAGCTGTACTGAGGTCCAGCTGGACCCCATCTGAACTACTACATTCAATTCTGGGCAACACATCCTGTGAAGGGAAATGATACTTATGAGGTATGTAGATACATTAGAATGTCACCAAGGTTCAAAAGTGAATTAAAGTTGCAGTACTGTCTTCTAATAAATATAGAAGATTATGAAGTGATGTGACAGGTGTGTTGGAGATAATTGAAGGATTTAGTAGGATAATTGGAAAAAAATACTTTCTTCTGGCGGGACAGCCCATACATAGAAACATTTTAAAAATGCAGCAAGCATAAGCCCTTTGAGCCATTCAATATAATCACTGTTCATCCAAATGTTCCCACTTTCTCCTTACACCCTTTGATCCCTTTAATCCTAAGAACTGGCAGTTCTTGTCACTGCTCTATAGGAAGGATGTGATTTCACTGCAGGGCATGCAGAGGAGATTTATCAAGATGTTGCCTGTTATGTAGCATCTCAACTACGAAAAGAGGCTGGATAAACACGGGGTTTTTTTTGGAGTAGAGAAGGTCGAGGGGGATGTGATATAGGTATATAAGATTCTGAGAGGCATGGACAGAAAGTAGCTATTCCCCTTAGCCGAAGGATCAGCAACAAAGGACGTGTTTTTTGGAAAAAAAGGTTTAGAGGGGATCTGAGGAAAGTTCTTTTCACCCAGAGGGCTATGGGATCTTGGAGGGCAGTTGATCAGGGTAATTTCATAAAATTTAAAAAGTACTTAGATAAGTACTTGAAATGTCATAACATTCAAGGCTATAGATCTAATGCTGGAAAGTGGGACAAATATAGATTTGCTGTAGTCTTGGCAGGACAGTCTCAATACTTTGAAGGGCCTCTTCTGTATTGTCTGTTTCTATGCTTCAAAGAATGTTATTCTTAATGAAACCATGCAATGTTTTGGCCTTAATTGCTTTCTGTGGCAGAGAATTCAACGGGTTCACTGCTCTCTGGGTGAAGACATTTCTCCTCATCTCAATCCTGTAAGCCCTGGTTCTGGACTCTCAGTCATTGGGAATATCCCAGAGCCTCGGGATACTGAAGCGAGTAACTCACCTCCTGACACCCCAAAGTCTATCCACCATCTACAAGGCACAAGTCAGGAGTGTGATGGAATACTCTTCACTTACCTGGATGGGTGCAGCTCCAACAACACTCAAGAAGCTTGACACCATCCAGGACAAAGCAACCCACTTGATTGGCACCACGTTTACAAACATTCAATCTCTTCACCACCAAAGCTCAGTAGCAGAAGTGTTTACTGCAGAAATTCACCAAATATCATTAGACAGCTCCTTCCAAATCAATTTTGGCATTTTGGATCAACCCACAGCATGTGGACTGCAGTGATTCAAGAAATCAGCTCATTACCACCTTCTCAGGGGCAAATTGGGATGGGCCATCAATGCTGGCCAGCCAGCGAAGCTCAAGTCGCAGAAATTGGGGCGGCACAGTGCCAGGGTCCCAGGTTCAATTCCAGCCTCGGGCAACTGTCTGTGTGGAGTTTGCACATTCTCCTTGTGTCTGCGTGGGTTTCCTTCGGGTGCTCCGGTTTCCTCCCACAGTCCAAAGCTGTGCAGGTCAGGTGAATTGGCCATGCTAAATTGCCCATAGTGTTAGGTGCATTAGTCAGAGGGAAATGCGTCTGGGTGAGTTAGTCTTCAGAGGGTAGGTGTGGACTGGTTGGGTCAAAGGGCCTGTTTCCATACTGTAGGAAATCTAATCTAATCTAAAATGAATAAAACAAAAAAATCCATCCTGTGTTTACCCTACTTAATCCAGTTACGATTTTATAGGCACCTATAAGATCTTCTCTCATTTCTCTAAACTCCAGTGAATATAGTTCTAAACAATCTAATCTGTTTTCATGTCTGACTTACCACCCCAGTCTCGTAAGCTTTCACTGCGCACCCACCATAGCCAGAATATCCTTCTAGAGATAAGGAGACTAAAACTGGACACAATAATTTAGGTATAGTCTCATCAAGGTCCTGTATATTTGTAGCAAGATGTCCCTGCTTCTGTACTCAAGTTCTCTTGCTATAAAGGACCATCACTGCCTGCTGTAACTGTATGCTTACTTTCAGGGACTGGTCTATAAGGACTCTCAGGAAGATCTCCCAGATGTCAATACATCTCACCCTTTCAAATCTATAATATCCCTATAGTTGAAACAGGCTATTTAGCCTATCGAGTCCACACCAATCTTCTAAGGGCATCCGACCCAGCCATCCCCCTACCCTAATCCTGCACTTCCCCTAGGTAATCTACCTACCCTGCACATCCCTGGACACCTTGAGCAATTTAACATGGCCAATTCACCTAAGCTGCACATTTTTAGAATGTGGGAGGAAACTGGAGCACTCAGAGGAAAACCATGCTGAGAGTGTGCAAACTTCACATAGACTGAAGTTGCAATCAAACCTGGGTCCCTGCTGCTGTGAGGCAGCAGTGCTAACTGATCCACTGTGCAGTCTAATGTGCTGATCGCTTTTTGCTATAAAAATGGATAACCTCATATTTATCCACTTCATTATACTTCATCTGCCATGCATTTGCCCACTCATTCAAATTTTCCAAATCATACTGAAGCATCTCTATAGCCTCCTCAGAATATACCCTCCCACCCAGCTTTGTGTTACATACAAACATGGTGATACTGTATTTAATTTGTTCAGTTAAAACATTTATAAATATTGTGAATAACTGGGGTCCAAGAATTGATTCCTGCAACTGCAATACCTCACTGGACATTGTCTGCCACTTGGAAAATGATCTGCTTTTCTTACTCTTTGTTTCCCAATTGCTAATCAATTCTCTATCCATGTATACTACTCCAAATCCCATACATTTCAAGTTTATATATTTGTCTCTTAAGTTGGACCTTATCAATAGCTTTCTGGAAGTCCAAGTAAACAACATCCACTGGCTCCCCCTTATCAACTCTAGTAGTTATATCCTCAAACAACTCTAGTAGATTTATCAAGTAAGATTTTCCTCACCTGATTCCATGTTGACTGTGTCTAATCCTGACACTATTTTCCAAGTGCTCTTCAATTAACTCTTTTATTCTTGACTCTAATGTTTTCCCCACTACTGATATGAGGCTAACTGATCAATAATTCCGTTTTCTCTCTCCCCCCTTTTCTCAGTGGTAGAGTTACATTAGCTATCCACCAATTCATTGGAACTGTTCCTGAGTCCATAGAATCTTGAAAGATGACCACCAATGCATTCATTATTTCTAGGGCTCCTTACTTAAGTACTCTAGAATGTAGATTATCAGACTCTGTGGATTTATTGGTTTTGAACTCCCATCAATTTCCCCCATTCTCCTTTAATAGTGATTTTCTTCAGCTCCTCCCTCTCGCTAGACTCTGCATCCCCCATCGTTTTTGGGACATTATTTATGGCCTTTTTTGTGAAGACAGAACCCAAAATATGTATTTAACTGGTCAGCCATCTCTTTGTTCCCCACTTTGTCTTCCCCTATATCTGAATGCAAGGGGCCTATATTTGCCTTTACTAATCCTTTTCTCTGCACAATATCTATAGATGCTTTTACAATCAGTTTGTATGTTCCTGCAAGCTTACTTTCATACTTTATTTTCCTCCTCTTAATAAATCCTTAATGTTCTTTTGCTGAAATCTAAACTGCTCCCAATCCTCAGGTCTGTTGGTTTTTCTGGCCAATTTGTATGCCACTTGCTTGGATACAATATTATCCCTAATTCCCTGTTTAGCTATGCTTGGACCACTTTTCACATTTCACTTTTGATAAAAGTGAACAATTGTTGTAGTTCCTTCATGTGCTCTTTAAACGTTTGCCATTACTTATCCACCATAATTCCCCAATTTATTTTAGCCAGCTCACACCATCATAGTTTTCTTCATTTAGATTCAAAACCTTAGTTTCAGAATTAACCATGACACTGTCCATTTTAATGAAGAAACTAATCTTATTAAGGTCACTCTTCACCAAGGGATATCATACAACCCGAATGCCAATTATTCCTTTCTCGTTACAGAATATGCTGTTCAGTGTGGCTTGTTTTGTAGTTGGTTCCGCAATGTATTGATCTAGAAAACAATTCCATACACCTTCCAGGAATTCCAGGATGTGGGCATTGCTAGATGGCCAGCATTTATTGCCCATTCCTAGTTGCTCAAGAAAGTGGTGGTGAGCTGCCTTCTTGAACCACTGCATTTTATGTCCCTTGGTGTTTCTAAGCTCTGCCCAAATGGTTTCCACTTCAATGGAGTTAATATTCTTCACTCTTGTGTCAATTTTCTCTTTCACCAACAATGCTGTGCCATCACCTCCTCCTTTTGGGTTGTCCTTCTAAAAACTGAATACTCCTGGATATTAATTTCTCACCCCCAATCACCTTGCAGGTACGTCTCCATAATCCCAACATCACACCCTTTCATATCTATTTAAGTGAATAATTTGCCCACTTTGTTAGGAATATTCTGTGCATTAAGACATAAAGCTTTAAATACATCTTTTTAATATTCTTAGTCCTGTTCGCAATACCGTGGCTCTGTTTGAATTGTCTGCCCATCACTTTTTTATTTCTCATTCTGTTTTTGGTTTCTTCCCCCATTTCCTTCTCTTCTGCCTCCATGTATAGGTTTCCATTCCTCGCCTTTTTGTTTAAACCCTTCTGAACCAAACGAGCAAAGACTCTGTCTCAGTGCCAGTCCATAAATAATTGCAGAAGCAAATTACTGCAAATGCTGGAATCTGTACTGAAAATAACAAATGCTGGAGATCACAGCAGGTCAGGCAGCATCCACGGAGAGAGAGCAAGCTAACATTTTGAGTCTAAATGACTCTTCATTAGAGCTGACATGAAGTGTGGAGGTGCAGCATTTTTGCAATAGCATAGTGGGGGGGGGGGGGAGCAGTTGGATTGCTGGGGAAGAAGGTCTGACACACCGTTGTTCTGCCATTCCCATATTCCGATCACTTAATATGAACTACCAACACCTTTTCCCTATCAGCACTCCAACCACCACTGCCCTGAGTATAGCTTAAATGCTGCCTCCACCACATTTAACGTCGGTTCTGATGAAGAATCATAGAGATAGAGTCATGGAGATGTACAGCTCAGAAACAGACCCTTCGGTCCAACTCATCCATGCTGACCAGATAACACAATCTAATCTAGTCCCATTTGCCAGCACCCAGCCCATATCCCACCAAATCCTGCCCATTCATATACCCATCCAGATGCCTTTTAAATGTTGCAATTGTACTAGCCTCCACCACTTCCATTGGTAGCTCATTCCATTCACGTACCACCATCTGCGTGAAAAGGTGCCCCTTAGGTCTCTTTTATATCTTTACCCTCTCACCCTAAACCTATGTCCACTAGTTCTGGACTCCCCCACCCCAGGGAAGAGACTTTGTCTATTTATCCTATCCATGCCCCTCATGATTTTATAAACCTCTATAAAGTCACCCCTTAGCCTCCGATGCTCCAGGGAAAACAGTCCCAGCCAATTCAACCTCTCCCTATAGCTCAAATCCTGCAACTCTGGCAACATCCTTGTAAATCTTTTCTGAACCCTTTCAAGTTTCACAACATTCTTCTGATAGGAAGACCAGAATTGCACACAATATTCCAAAAGTGGCCTAACCAACACCCCTGTACAGCCGCAACATGACATCCCAACTCCTGTACTCAATACTCTGACTAATAAAGGAAAGCATACGAAACGCCTTAGAGTCATAGAGATGTACAGCATGGAAACAGACCCTTTGGTCCAACTCGTCCAAGCCGATCAGATATCCCAACCCAATCTACTCTCACCTGCCAGCACCCGGCCCATATCCCTCCAAACCCTTCCTATTCATATACCCATCCAAATGCCTCTTAAGTTTTGTAATTGTACCAGCCTCCACCACTTCCCCTGGCAACTCATTCCACACATGTACCACCCTCTGCGTGAAAAAGTTGCCCCATAGGTCTCTTTTATATCTTTCCCCTCTCACCCTAAACCTATGTCCTCTAGTTCTGGACTCCCCAAAGCCAGGGAAAAGACTTTGCCTATTTACCCTATCCATGCCCCTCATATTTTTGTAAACCTCTATAAGGCCACCCCTCAGCCTCCGACGCTCCAGGGAAAACAGCCCCAGCTTGTTCAGCCTCTCCCTATAGCTCAAATCATCCAGCACTGGCAACATGCTTGTAAATTTTTTCTGAACCCTTTCAAGTTTCACAACATCTTTCCGATAGGAAGGAGACCAGAATTGCACGCAATATTCCAACAGTGGCCTAACCAATGTCCTGTACAGCTGCAATATGACCTCCCAACTCCTGTACTCAATACTCTGACCAATAAAGGAAAGCATACCAAATGCCTTCTTCACTATCCCATCTACCTGCGACTCCACTTTCAAGGAGCTATAAACCTGCGCTCCAAGGTCTCTTTGTTCAGCAACACTCCCTACGACCTTACCATTAAGTGTATAAGTCCTGCTAAGATTTGCTTTCCCAAAATGCAGCACCTCGCATTTATCTGAATTAAACTCCATCTGCACTACTCAACCCATTGGCCCATCTGGTCCAAATCCTGTTGTAATCTGAGGTAACCCTCTTCACTGTCCACTAGACCTCCAATTTTGGTGTCATCTGCAAACGTACTAACTGTACCTCTTATGCTCGCATCCAAATCATTTATGGAAATCTTCATGATTCTTCACTATTCTATCTACTTGTGACTCTACTTTCAAGGACGTATGAACCTGCACTCCAAGGTCTCTTTGTTCAGCTGCCCACAGAGTTCTAGGGTACACCTGATCAGGTCCTGGGGATTTATCCACTTTTATGCATTTCAAGACATCCAACAATTCCTCCTCTTGTAATATGGACAATTTTTAAGACGTGACCATCTTTTCCTCTACATTCTATATCTTCCAGTCTGGTTGGTTGGTGGAAAGAATGAATCCGGCTGGTAGCTGGAAGAAAGGGTCGGTCAGAGGAATAGAAGGGAGGGTGGGGGCTGGATCGGTAGTCGGGGATGGGAAGGGAGGTTATTTGAAATTGGAGAACTCAATGTTGAGTCCTCTGAGCTGTAGGCTGCCCAGGTGGAAGAGGAGATAACGTTCATCCAATTTGTGGTCTAATTCGCTCTGGCAATGGAGAGATCGAGGATGGTCATGTCAGAAAGGGAGTGGGAGAGGGAATTAAAGTGGGCGGTGACTGGTAGGTCAGGTTGGCCCCTGTGGTCACTGCTAAGATGCTCAGTGAAAGGTGCCCTGAGTTTATATTTGGTCTCACCGATGTAGAGAAGACCACATCGAGAGCACCTACTAAACTATGTTGGAGGAGAGGCAGGTGAATCTCTGTCTCACCTGGAAGGACTGTATGGGACTCTGGATGGAGGTGACGGGATGGCGTGCCAGCAGGTTTTGCATGTTTTACGGTTGTAAAGGACGGTACCATGGGGTTTGGGGGATTGGTGGGGAGAGTTGGGCCAACCAAGGATTGGTGAAGGGAACAGTCCTTGTGGAAGGCAGAGAGGAGTGGGTGGGGAAGATGTTTTTGGTGGTAATGAACAATTCACCTAAGTGTTTAAGGATGATATGTTAGATGAGGACAAGGGGGACCCTGTCTTTATTGCATTTGGAGCAGGGAAGGTTTAGAGCAGTTGAGTGGGGAATGGAGGAGGTGCAGTGGAGAACTGTCTGGATGACAGAGGGGGGAAAGCATGTTGTTCAAAATAGTTGGACATTTGGGAATGCTAGTCTAAGCAGATGTGATGGAGGCAGAGGAATTGGGAAAACAGGATGGAGTTCTTGCAGATACTTGGTTGGAGGAGGTGTAGTCCAGGTAGTTATGGAAGTCCGTGGGTAAACATCCATCTGTAGACTGTCATTGGAGATGGAAACAAAAAGGACAAGAAAGGGGAGGGCGGTGTCCGAGATGGACCAAGTGAATTTAAGGACGGTGTGGAAGCTGTGGGTGAAGTCGATGAACTGCTGCAGTTCAGCATGGGTGCAGAATGCTGCACCAATGCAGTCATTGATGTAACGGCGGAAGAGTTGGGTCACAGTCCCTGTGTAGGTACTGAAGAGGGACTGTTCTACACAGCCGACAAAGAGCATAGCTAAGGCCCATCCAAATGCCCATGGCCACCCTCTGGATTTAGGGGAAATGGGGAGTTGAAGGCAAAGTTCAGTGAGGTGGAAAGGGTATTGGTGGAGAGGGACTGCATAGGTTTTTTGGAGAGGAAGAAGCTGGAAGCCTGAAGGCCATCCTTGTATGGTATGGACATGTATAAGGACTGCATTTCCATTGTTAAGATAAAGTGCTGGGGGCCAGGAAACTGAGGGTTATTGAAGAGGTGGAAGGCATGGTTAGTATCACGGACATGGGTAGGAAGTATCTGGACTAAAGGGGAGAGGATGAAGTGAAGATAGGAAGAATTAGGTATGGTGGGGTGGGAGCAAGCGGAGACAATGGGTCAGCTGGAGTAGTTGAGCTTGTGGATCTTGGGGAGCAGGTAGAACCGGGGGCAGTGCAGTGCTGGGGGGCTATGAGGTGAGGCAGTGGAGGGGAGATCATCGGACGAAACAAGGTCACACACAGCGTGAGTGATTTTGGCCTGATGGATCATGGTAGGGTTGTGGTCAAAGGGGAGGTGAGACGTGGTGTCGGAGAGCTGGTCTTCTGCCTCTGTGACATAAAGGTCTGTCCTTCAGACTACCACTACCCCACCTTTGTCAACGGATTTGATGGTGGAAAGGGGATTGGTGTGGAGGGATTAGAGTGCTGCGCGTTTGGAGGGGTGAGGTTGGAGAGGGTGAGGAAGTTGAATTCAAGTTTCTTCTTTGGTAGGATTTGAACCTGTGTTACCAGATCAGGGAATGAGGGGGCAAGTGGATAGGTAGAGGCAGCACCCAGAGAAAGAGAAAGACAGAGATATATGAAAGGGATAATAGGCCAGGACAGAATCAAAGTTGAATAAGAAGTAGTTAGAGCTACAAATGAGAGAATGGGTGAATATATTCCATAAGATGTGATAATGGGCCTAAAATTATGTGAAAAGAGGTGTTAAACGCAACCCATGCTATAACAGGTGTGGAGTGGGTACAAAATTTGGAAGGACGGAATCAGGCTGTAAAATTATTGAACTCTATGTTGAATCCTAGAGGCTGTACAGTCCTCAAGTAGAAAATGAGACATTGTCCTGAGAGCTTGTGCTGAGGCTTGCTGGAACACTATGACAGGAATGTTAGCCTGAGAATAGGGCAATGTGTTGAAGTGCCAGTTAAGTGGAAGCTTGGGGTTATTTTTGCTGACAGAATGTAGGTGTTCTGCAAAGGGTCACCCTTTTCTCCAATGTGATCTTCTCTAAGGAGACAGTTCAGATAGTAGGGATGCAACTAAGTCACTCTTGGTCGTGATCATGAAAATCTGCCAATTAGCATATATTCTATGCATTGGCATTCTCAGTGCTAAGAGAGGTATACAACATAATGCAATCTGTGTTAAAGGTGAAATATTCAGTAAAGTTATGAAATGAGCAGAAAATATGAAATAATAACCATGTAATTACCCCGAAGAAGTGGAAAAGAACAGGAATGAATATGAGCTTAACTGAATAGTGCTAGTCTTGTGCTAGTCAGCCAATCCTCTATCTATGCCAGTACTTTGCTCCTAATAGCATAGTATGTTATCTTATTTTGCAGCTTCCAGGGCAGCACCTTGTCAAAGGCCTTCTGAAATCCAAACAGATGACATCCATGCGCTCACCTTTCTCTAACTCATTACCTGGTCAAAGAATTCTAACAGATTTATAAGGCATGACCTCCCCTAGATCAAGCATGCTGACTCAGCACTATCTTACCATGCACTTTCAAGTATTCTGCAAACTCATTATTAACAATGGACTCTAAAATCTTGCCAACAACTGAGTTCAGTCTAAGCAGCCTACATTCTGCCTCCCTCTCTTCTTAAAAAGGGATATTACACGAGCCATTTTTCAGTCCTCTGGAACCATCCTTGACTCCAGTGATTCCCCTCCAAACATCTCTCAGCCTTGTTCTCCTGTTAATATGCTTCTTCTTCCTTGGGATGAATTTCTGCTGTGCCTCCCACATTACCTCCAGAAATGCTTACCATTACCGCTCTACTGTCTTCTCTGCTAGGCAGGCTCCCCTTCCAATCAACTCTTTCCACCTCCTCCCTCATGTCTTTGTAGTTTACTCAACTGCAATGCATCTGAGCCCAGCTTCTCCTGCTCAGGGTGAATTCTGTCACATTATGGACACTGCTCCAATGGTTCCTTCATTCTATACTCCCTCATCAAGCCAGCCTCAGTACAAATGACCAAATCCAGAATTATCCGTTCCTTAGTGGACTCTATCACAAGTTCCTCCAAATAACTATCAGGTATATATTCCACAAATTCCTTTTTTTGTAATTCAGAACCAACCTGATTTTCCCAGTCCACCTGCATATTGAAGTTTCCCATGATTATTGTAATCTTGTCTTTCTTGCATACCCTTTTTGTGTCCGACTTTATTTTCCCCCCACATTCTGACTACTGATAGGAGGTCTGTACATGATGCTCATCAGAGACAGTTTCCCTTTGCATACCTTAACTCTACTCACACAGATTCTATGCCCACCAATTCTACATCACTTGTTATCGATTTAATTTCATTTCTTACTAACAATGCAATCCAGCCCATCTGCCTTTCTTTTCGATAGGATGCAAATCCTTGGACATTTATTTCCCAACCCTGATCCCATTGCAGCCAGATCTCTGTGACACCATAACATTGCGTCCACTAATTTCAATCTGCACCACAATTTCCATTCATCTTGTTTTGTAGACTGCATGCATCTAAGACCAGCATTACGCCCTGACTGTCCCCATTCTCATAGTTATCCCCTTATCCTCTGTGTTTGAAGTTAGATTCCTAAAATTTTCCATACTCTCTGACCTATTACTTGCTCTGGAAACTTTCACAACCTCTGCTGAGCCCTCCACTTTAACTTTTTCCATATATTTCCATCCAACTGACCCCATCCACCTACTTAAAGTCTATCCACAGCCCTAGTTATGCAATTTGTCAGCACGGTAGTCCCAGCATGATTCAGATGAAACCCATACCATTGGATCAACTCCCTTGTGTTTACCTCTTTAATTTTGTTGACACTGTGCCAAGTAGCTTATGACTCAGGTAGTAATCCAGAAATTATTACTTTTTTGTTTCTGTTTTGTAAATTAATCCCTAACTAATCCCTAAATTAATCATATTCTCTCAGTAGAACCTCTTTCTTTTTGACCAAATCTTTGGTTTCTACATGATTCGTGACATCCAGATTATTCCCATCCCACTCCTAGTATCCCTGCAGTCCAGATAGATAACCTGAACCTGTGCACCAGGCAGGTAACACTGCCTTTGGGACTCTCGATCCCGGTAACAGAGAATGGTATTCATTCCCCTGACTGTACTATCCCCTATCACAGCTACATTTCTCTTTTCTCTTCCCTCTTGAATGGCTTCCAGTACCGTGGTGCTATGGTCAGTTTTCTCATCCGCCCATCAGGCCCGGCTCTCATCCACATAGGGAGCAAGAATCTCAAACATCTTAGACAAACTCAAGTGCTGAAGTTCCTTCAGCACTATCTTCTGGATCTCTGTATCAGCCTTGCTTGTAGTCTCACCCTCCTATCCCTGACCACTAACTGAATTTGAGGTAGTGAATCTAAGGGTTGTGACTGCTCCCTGAAACACAACATCCTGGTAATTCTCTCCCGTCCTGATGTGTTGCAGGATCAAAGTTCAGACCCCAGTTCATCATCTCTGAGCCACAGTTCCTCAAGCAACCAACACTTGCTACAGATGGCTACTTGCCATTCAGTGAGAGCTAATTACGCATTTAAGCCTCAATGCAATGCAATTATTTTGGGGAGCATATATTTAGCTTTGAATGCCAAAATATAAATATTTACTTAACAGTCAGAACATGTCACGTGTACCAAGGCTAGTCATTCATAGATTGGGGCATGTAATTGTATTTTGTGTATAAAAGTCATGAGTATTTATAACACAGGGGCACCGAATTAAGGTGAGCATTGTAGTGATAGAAACATTTTACACTAAGCTGTTAAACTATTCTCAGGTGTATGAAGGAGATTCTATGGCTGTATGCGGAAAAGAGTAGGGAGTCCTTCATTTAGGAGGAGAAAGTGAGGTCTGCAGATGCTGGAGATCAAAGTTGAAACTTTATTGCTGGAACAGCACAGCAGGTCAGGCAGCATCCAGGGAACAGGAGATTCGACGTTTCGGGCACAGGCCCTTCTTCAGGTCATTCCTGAAGAAGGGCCTGTGCCCAAAACGTCGAATCTCCTGTTCCCTGGATGCTGCCTGACCTGCTGTGCTGTTCCAGCAATAAAGTCCTTCATTTAACCTGGCCAACATGTATTTCACAAGCTAAATCATTGTATCAGATTAACTGGTTTCATATTACTTTTTTTGAGATTTTGCTTTGCACAAATTGGCTGCTGAGTTTGACTGCATGTGACCACACTTCAAAGCATTTCGATTGGCACTAAAGCACTTTGCTACCTTCTTTGGGTGTACATGGCCAAGAAGTTAAATATCTGTCAAATGCTGAATACCTGCCCTAAATACCGAATGAAGCATAAGGTGTATTTAATAAAAAAATACTTTAAAAGTAACATTTCAAATAACTATTGAAAACTTTTACCTGAATCAGTGTGGAATTGCACGTCCATTATTTGTACAGAACCATCACTTGATAACCTTTCATTTCTCCAAACGATAGCTAGATCTGAAACATCAAGTGATAGAATTGTTTTTTGATTAAAATAAATGGACAAAACATTCCTTTGAAAACAAGATTTCTGTGATTTGCTGATATAGTGGTGTACTGAAGAATGACAATAATGGTAAACATTATTTGTGATGACTTGTAAGGAATAGTGCAAAATATTGACGTTGCAAAATTGGTCTTCGTAACACTGTTCAATCTGCTAGCAGTATTCACAGCATTATTTATGCATTGCCAGAAGGCCAAGTAGTTCCAGTTTTTATTTCAAGGCATTTTTAAAAATTCAGTATAATGAGGGAAAAAAAATTAGTTCTGCATGCTACCTATCTCGAAGTGAATAGGCTTGGAGAGATTTAAATCTTGACAGATTTGAATCTTGATCCAAAACCCACCAAAGAATAACAGAAGCAAATTGAATATTGTGATAACATTGACAGAAACAGGCATTCTTTTTGTGAGATCAGCTTTGCAGAACAAGAACAAATTGATAATTGTCACAGGCTTCTTCATAAAGAAGCAATTCTGAAGGAAATATTTATGGAGATGGTGAATTTGAGTTATAAGAATCTGAAAAAGTAACTTAAGGGTTGAAACTGATTAGTTACCAATTATCAGAGTTGCAAACATACCTGGTTCAAACTGGTGACTGGTGGAGTTCCACGGGGTCCCTTGTTTGGACTGAACTATTCACATTTCATATTAACGAACTGGATGAAGGAACTGAGGCCATTGTTGCTAGATTTGCAAATATCTTAAAGATAGGTGGAGGGTCAGATGGTGTTGAGGAGACAGGGAAGCTGCAAAAGGATTTGGACAGGCTCCAACAGTGGACAAAGAAGTGGCTGATGGAATACAATGTGACATAGTGTGAAGTTACGCACTTTTGTCGAATTTATAAATGGGGAAAACTTTCAGAATTCTGAAGCACAAAAATGAGTCCTGGTTCAGGATTTTCTTAAGATTAACATACAGATTCAGTTGGCAGTCAGGAAGGTAAATGCAATGTTAGCAATCATTTTGTGTTATCTGAAAATCTAGCAACAATGGCCTCAGTTCCTTCGCCCAGTTAATTAATTCAGTAAGGTGTTTGATAAGGTGCCCCAAGGTAGGCTATTGCAGAAAATATGGAGGCATGGGATTGAGATTTAGCACTTTGGATCAGAAATTGGCTCGCTGAAAGAAGACATAGGGTGATGGTTGATGGGAAATGTGCATCCTGGAGTTCAGTTACTAGTGGTGTACTGTAACGATCTGTTTTGGGGCGACTGTTGTTTGTCATTTTTATAAATAATCTAGATGAGGGTATAGAAGGATGATATAGTAAATTTGTTAATGACAGTAAAATTGGTGAAGCTGGGCTAGCGCTGAAAGATGTTGCAGATTACAGAGGGACATAGATAAGCTGCACAGCTGGGCTGAGTGGTGGCAAATGGAGTTTAATGAGGAAAAGTGTGAAATTATTTACTTTAGAAAGAGCAACAGCAGTGCAGAGTACTGGGGTAATGGTAAGATTCTTAATAGTGTAGATGAGCAGCGAGATCTCTGTGTCCATGTACATAGATCCCTGAAAGTTGCCACTCAGGTTGATAGGTTTATTCAGAAGGCATACGGTGTGTTAGCTTTTATTGATAGAGGGATTGAGTTTCGGTGCCACGAGGTCATGCTGCAGCTGTACAAAACTCTGTTGCAGTACAAAACTTGGAGTATTGGGTACAGTTCTTGTCACTGCATTATAAGAAGGATATGGAAGCTTTGGAAAGGGTGCAAAAGAAATTTTATGGAGGGAAAGTCTTATGAGAAAAGGCTGAGAGATTTAAGGCTGCTTTCGTTAGAGAGAAGAGGTTGAGAGGTGACTTAATTGAGACATATAAGATAATTCGAGGGTTAGATCGGGTGGACAGTGAGAGCCTTTTTCTTTGGAAGGTGATGGCTAGCACAAGGGGACATAACTTTAAATTGAGGGGTGATAGATATAGGACAGATGGCAGAGTAGTAGGGGTGTGGAATGTACTGCCTGCAACAGTAGTAGACTTGCTAACTTTAAGGGCATTTAAATCGTCTTTGGATAAACGTAGGATGAAATGGAATAGTGTAGGATAGATAGGCTTCACATTGGTTCCACAGGTCGGTACAACATTGAGGGCCGAAGGGCCTGTACTGCGCTGTAATGTTCTATGTTCTGTGTTCTAATTCTCAAATAGGGATGTACTCCTGAGGCTGTATAAGGCTCTGGTCAGACCACATTTGGAATATTGTGAGCAGTTTTGGGCCCTATAAGGAAGCTTGTGCTAGCCTTGCAGAGGGTCAAGAGGTGGTTTATAAGAATGATCCTGGGGTTGAGTGTCTTGTTATGCGCAGAGCTGTTGAGGACTCTAGGTCAGTACTCAGTGAAGTTTAAAAGGATAAGGGAGGATCTCATTGAAATGTACAGAATACTGACAGGCCTGCACAGAGTAGAAGTGTACTCATAGGAGAGACTAGGATTTCAGGGCACAGCCTCAGAAAGAAGGTGTAATCCTTTAGAATTGAGATGAAGAGGAATTTCTTCAGCCAGGCAGTGTTGAAACTGTGAAGCTCATTGTCACAGAAGGCTGTGGAGACCAAGTCACTGTGTGTATTTAAGGCAGGGTTAGATAGCTTCCTGATTAGCAGGGGGATCAAAGGTTTAGATTAGATTAGATTAGATTAGATTAGATTAGATTACAGTGTGGAAACAGGCCCTTCGGCCCAACAAGTCCACACCGACCCGCCGAAGCGAAACCCACCCATACCCCTACATTTACCCCTTACCTAACACTACAGGCAATTTAGTATGGCCAATTCACCTAACCCTGCACATCTTTGGATGGTGGGAGGAAACCGGAGCACCCGGAGGAAACCCACGCAGACACGGGGAGAACTTGCAAACTCCACACAGTCAGTCGCCTGAGGCGGGAATTGAACCCGGATCTCTGGCGCTGTGAGGCAGCAGTGCTAACCAAGTTGTGGGGAGAAGGCAGGAGAATGGAGTTGATAAAAATATCAGCTGTGATTGAATGGCAGAGCAGACTCAGTAGGCCAAAAGGCTTAATTCTGCTCGTATATCTTATGTTCTTATGGTCTCTTGTTAAATTACATTTCTTCCTCAAATCCCATACTGACATAGGCAAGGCCTATTGGAATATTCAGATTGAGTGGTATGGCGAGAGGTTGACAGATTGTAGCCATAACTATACTGTGTCTGTACGCATCTGCTCATATCCTATCCTGCACCAAGTCCCATGTTTCCACTCACTCACTTCCGTGTCTCTGTTGATCCACACTGGCTCCTGAACAGACCCCTGCCCCACTAACTCCCAACTCCTCACATTCTCAAACTAATTTTTAAGTTCTTCTGTCATTTTCTGCAATTCCAGCCTATAACTTGCCCACCCAATATATGTGCCTAACAGTTCCCTAATTTATTCCAGGAACTCAGATAGTAAAGGATAGAACTGGAGCTAATCTTTCTGCACTTCAATTATTACTTACAAAGCTACACATTACAAGCACATTTCCCTGACACACTAATTTTTAGTAAGTGTCCATTTAAAAGAGCTAAAGGGATGCCCAGTTAATGTATACTACTTGCATACATATAGACACAATTCATAGAGAATGAATAGGTTCTCTTCTTTAATTAAAAATGAGCTTGTATGTACAAACAACATTTCAAAACAAATTAGATCATAAAGCTCCTTTCTGTATAAAGGATTACATTGTAACACTCCCTTCTTTTAGCATCCCTAACAATTTCTTCATATGTGCATTTCTTTTTGTAATGCAATCCGACAGTTAATGAATTGCATTCAAGCACTTAAATTTTAGAACGTTATTTTCTCTGAAGCATTTGTTTCAGGCCAGCATGGTCGAACTATAGTCTTTTCTCAATCAGGCTTTTTTGTAGTGTGTAAATTAATATACACAAAATGAGTATCTATAACCTTCCTCTTCTTAATCAGTCCCTTTAGATTGAGATATGTTTCTTCAACAAGAGATAGTGGACAAATCCAATGCATGATCTGCAGACTTTGTCACACATTGGGCATTAATTCTAACTAATATTGTGGCATGAAGCATGAACTGTAACTATTTGATCGGTATATTTAACTCCTGTTGTATCATCACAACTATTGCTAGACCAAGATTTTTGCATTACCTATGATTGTCTATTCATAAAGATTGGATTAAATCTCCTGAAATAAATCCTGTTTCACTACCAGTGGTACCATTCTTTTGTTACCCTAAGTGTGAAGAAGTAGTTGCTGTCTTGTGTTCTCCTTATTTATAGCAATGATATTAGAGTTGGATATATTGGGATTAGGGCCGTTGCAGTGAGAAATTTTACATATAGGGTTTCTCAGTGAATAAGATAGTGGAATTAGCTCATTCTTATTTCATGGATTGTGGGTGTTACTGGCTAGGCCAGCATTTATTGCCCATTCCTAAGTTCCCTTGAGAATACTTCAAGTACCACTTTGAAAGACTCATTGACAATCCAGGAGTATTAGTTACCTTGATCGAAGGCCTTGCAGTTCTCAATCCGTTCCCAGTTGCTTATCAAAACAAATGCCATTTGTATGGACTGGCACAATTTTTAGATGCAGGTTGCTTCCCATCCTAATCTAATTGTGAACTGCAATCCTATCATTCTCCAGTCTGCTGCCTATAAATATCTGCTCCATTTAATTTGTAACCTTTTGCCTAACTTACCAGTTGACTGCCTGGATCTACCTCAGCATATGTATCTCTTCCCACACTGATACCTTAGTTTCCTCAGGTGCTGTTGCATCATATCAGCTGAAGTTTTTGGGCCCAGTTTCTTTTCATTGTTGTCTGATTAACAACCATTCTGCTTTGATCTCCTAAGTCATTGCCGCAACTTGTCCTCGAAGCTCTTGGCAGCAATTTCTTTATTTAATTAATTTTCCCAATGCAAGTTACTGTACTCTATTTCCCCTTTAGCACTCCTTCCATCCTTTAATACTACTTAATTTTCTATCTTTGGTATAGAATAGGATGCCTACTGTGTACAAACAGGCCCTTTAGCCCAGCAAATCCACACTGACCCTCTGAAGAGTAACCCCCCCCAGACCCATTCCCCCTACCCTATATTTACCCCTGACTAATGCACCTAACCTACACATCCCTGAATACTATGGGCAATTTAGCACTGCCAGTTCACCTAACCTGCACATCTTTGTGCTGCAGGAGGAAACCGGAACACTCAAAGGAAACCAACGCAGACACAGGGAGAATGTGCAAACTCCACACAGAAAGTTGCCTGAGGCTGGAATCGAACCTGGGTCCCTCGCACTGTGAGGCAGCATTGCTAACCACTGAGCCACCGTGCCGCCCATCCTTCTTTGTGTTTCACTGCTGTCCATTCTCTTCCCTTATCCTAACTATTATTGTTTCGTCACCTCATCGCCTCATCCACAAGTATCTTCTGATACACCACTATTTCACTTCCCTCCTTCCCATGCTGCCGTACTTTCCTTCTCTGGCCTCACCTCACCCCCATTATTACAGTTTAAATTAAGCCCTGGGATGGTTATCTTTGAGCATTGATTGCTCATCAGTTTGCACGTAGACTTGATTTCACATGTACAGTATAAGGAAAAGTACATAGAGTCATAGAATCTTACAGGACAGAAGCAGATACTTCAGTCCAAATTTTTCATGCCGACCACATTTCCCAAACTAAATTAGTTCCACTTTCCTGCATTTCACCCACATCATTCTAAACCTTTCCAATTCATGTACAGATCGAAATGTCTTTTAAATGTTATAACTGTACCTACATTTACCACTTCCTCTGGCAGTTCATTCTATTGATGAACCACTCTTTGTTGAAAAGGTTTCCCCTCAGTTCCCTTTTAAATATTTCTCCTCTCACCTTAAAAATATGCCCCTTAGTTCAAAGTTTGTGAGAAGATTTGTAGCTCGGGTGCTCGTTGTTGTGGTTCTGTTTGCCGACCTGGGAATTTGTGTTGCAGACGTTTCGTCCCCTGTCTAAGTGACATCCTCAGTGTTTGGGAGCCTCCTATGAAGCGCTTCTGTGATGTTTCCTCCGGCATTTGTAATGGTTGTCAGTTCCAGCTGTCCGTTGCAGTCGTCGGTATATTGGATCCAGGTCGATGTGCTTATTGATTGAATCTGTGGATGAGTGCCATGCCTCTAGGAATTCCCTGTTCTCTGTTTGGCTTGTCCTATAATAGTAATATTGTCCCAGTCGAATTCATGTTGCTTGCCATCTTTGCTTTCACGAAACGACACGACCAGCTATCCTTAGTAGCAACATGACAAGCAACCCACTTGATCTAACTTTACTAATTGTCTAAGGCTTTACCAAGTCAATGTAGACAACGTCTACAGCTTAACTCTCATTAATCTTTTTGGTTACGTCCTCAAAAAACTCAATCAAGTTAGTGAGTCACAATTTCTCATGCCAGTATGCTTGAAATGTTATAACTTACTAATTCAGAAGCAAACCAAACAAAAAAAAATGCAGCAAAATAAGTACTGACTGCAGCTTAAGAGCACAGCACTCTCCTTCTAAAACTGCATAATTTATTCTCGAGGTGATGGGAGAAAATTGTTGTGGTTCTGTTCGCCGAGCTGGAAGTTTTTGTTGCAAACGTTTCGTCCCCTGGCTAGGCGACATCATCAGTGCTTGGGAGCCTCCTGCGAAGCGCTTCTTTGATGTTTCCTCCGGTGTTTATAGTGGTCTGTCCCTGCCGCTTCCGGTTGTCAGTTTCAGCTGTCCGCTGTAGTGGTTGGTATATTGGGTCCAGGTCGATGTGTTTGTTGATGGAGTTTGTGGATGAATGCCATGCCTCTAGGAATTCCCTGGCTGTTCTCTGTCTGGCTTGCCCTATGATAGTAGTGTTGTCCCAGTCGAATTCATGTTGCTTGTTGTCTGCGTGTGTGGCTACTAAGGATAGCTGGTTGTGTCGTTTCGTGGCTAGTTGATGTTCATGTATGCGGATAGTTAGCTGTCTTCCTGTTTGTCCTATAGAGTGTTTTGTGCAGTCCTTGCATGGTATTTTGTACACTACTTTAGTTTTGCTCATGTTGGGTATCGGGTCCTTCGTTCTGGTGAGTTGTTGTCCGAGTGTGGCTGTTAGTTTGTGTGCCGTTATGAGTCCTAGGGGTCGCGGTAGTCTGGCTGTCAGTTCCGAGATGCTCCTGATGTATGGTAGTGTGGTTAGTCCTTTTGGTTGTGGTATGTCCTCGTTCCGTGGTCTTTCTCTTAGGCATCTGTTGATGAAGTTGCGCGGGTATCCGTTTTTGGCGAATACCTTGTATAGGTGTTCCTCTTCTTCTTTTTGCAGTTCTGGTGTACTGCAGTGTGTTGTGGCCCTTTTGAATAGTGTCCTGATGCAGCTCCGTTTGTGTGTGTTGGGGTGGTTACTTTCATAGTTTAGGACTTGGTCTGTGTGTGTGGCTTTCCTGTATACCCTTGTAGTGAATTCTCCATTTGGTGTTCTCTGTACCCTCACGTCTAGGAATGGGAGTTGGCTATCCTTTTCTTCTTCTCTCGTGAATCCGATTCCTGTGAGTGTGGCGTTGATGATCCGGTGTGTTTTTTCTATTTCCGTGTTTTTAATGATTACAAACGTGTCATCGACATATCTGACCCAGAGTTTGGGTTGAATTTGTGGTAGGACTGTTTGTTCTAACCTTTGCATAACTGCCTCTGCTATGAGTCCCGAGATCGGTGAGCCCATGGGTGTTCCGTTGATTTGTTCGTATATCTGGTTGTTGAATGTGAAGTATGTTGTGAGGCACAAGTCCAGTAGTTTGAGTATGCCGTCTTTGTTGATAGGTTCAGCGTCCTGTTTTCTGTTCTGTATGTCCAGTAGGTTGGCTATTGATTCTCTGGCTAGGGTTTTGACAATCAAAGTGAACAGTGCCGTCACGTCGAATGATATCATGGTTTCTTCTTTGTCTATGTGTATATTTCTGATGATGTCCAAGAATTCCTGTGTTGATTGTATAGAGTGTTTGGATCCGCTGACCAGGTATTTCAGTTTCTGCTGTAGTTCTTTGGCCAGTTTGTATGATGGTGTCCCTGGCAGTGATACTATGGGTCTGAGTGGGATGTCTGGTTTGTGTACTTTAGGTAATCCATAGAATCTGGGGGTGTTGTTGCTTTCCGGTTTCATTCTTTGTAGGTCAGCTCTGGTTATCTGTCCGTTTTTTTGTAGATTCCTTATGATAATAAGGAAAAGACAAACACATAACCTCAACACCAAGGAGAGGGAAGCACTAAAATCACTAAGAAACGATAAGAACATAATCATACTACCAGCAGATAAAGGCAGAATGACGGTCATCCTAGATAAATCTGATTACATCCAAAAAGCACAACAACTACTTGCAGATATCAACACCTACCAAATGAAGGAATTTGACCCCACACCACAACTCACCAATAGGATAAACAACACACTAAGGAATCTACAAAAAAACGGACAGATAACCAGAGCTGACCTACAAAGAATGAAACCGGAAAGCAACAACACCCCCAGATTCTATGGATTACCTAAAGTACACAAACCAGATATCCCACTCAGACCCATAGTATCACTGCCAGGGACACCATCATACAAACTGGCCAAAGAACTACAGCAGAAACTGAAACACCTGTCAGCGGATCCAAACACTCTATACAATCAACACAGGAATTCTTGGACATCATCAGAAATATACACATAGACAAAGATGAAACCATGATATCATTCGACGTGACGGCACTGTTCACTTTGATTGTCAAAACCCTAGCCAGAGAATCAATAGCCAACCTACTGGACATACAGAACAGAAAACAGGACGCTGAACCTATCAACAAAGACGGCATACTCAAACTACTGGACTTGTGCCTCACAACACACTTCACATTCAACAACCAGATATATGAACAAATCAACGGAACACCCATGGGATCACCAATCTCGGGACTCATAGCAGAGGCAGTTATGCAAAGGTTAGAACAAACAGTCCTACCACAAATTCAACCCAAACTCTGGGTCAGATATGTCGATGACACGTTTGTAATCATTAAAAACACGGAAATAGAAAAAACACACCGGATCATCAACGCCACTCTCACAGGAATCGGATTCACGAGAGAAGAAGAAAAGGATAGCCAACTCCCATTCCTAGACGTGAGGGTACAGAGAACATCAAATGGAGAATTCACTACAAGGGTATACAGGAAAGCCACACACACAGACCAAGTCCTAAACTATGAAAGTAACCACCCCAACACACACAAACGGAGCTGCATCAGGACACTATTCAAAAGGGCCACAACACACTGCAGTACACCAGAACTGCAAAAAGAAGAAGAGGAACACCTATACAAGGTATTCGCCAAAAACGGATACCCGCGCAACTTCATCAACAGATGCCTAAGAGAAAGACCACGGAACGAGGACATACCACAACCAAAAGGACTAACCACACTACCATACATCAGGAGCATCTCGGAACTGACAGCAAGACTACCGCGACCCCTAGGACTCATAACGGCACACAAACCAACAGCCACACTCAGACAACAACTCACCAGAACGAAGGACCCGATACCCAACATGAGCAAAACTAATGTAGTGTACAAAATACCATGCAAGGACTGCACAAAACACTATATAGGACAAACAGGAAGACAGCTAACTATCCGCATACATGAACATCAACTAGCCACGAAACGACACAACCAGCTATCCTTAGTAGCCACACACGCAGACAACAAGCAACATGAATTCGACTGGGACAACACTACTATCATAGGGCAAGCCAGACAGAGAACAGCCAGGGAATTCCTAGAGGCATGGCATTCATCCACAAACTCCATCAACAAACACATCGACCTGGACCCAATATACCAACCACTACAGCGGACAGCTGAAACTGACAACCGGAAGCGGCAGGGACAGACCACTATAAACACCGGAGGAAACATCAAAGAAGCGCTTCGCAGGAGGCTCCCAAGCACTGATGATGTCGCCTAGCCAGGGGACGAAACGTTTGCAACAAAAACTTCCAGCTCGGCGAACAGAACCACAACAACGAGCACCCGAGCTACAAATCTTCGCACAAACTTTGGGAGAAAATTGGTAGAAATTCAGTGGATCACCCAATTAACATTGGAACCTGTACTAAAAAGCTGCAAGTGTTTAGATTTGTTGTGTGGTCTGATTTAAATGGACAGATTTTGGTTGCCCCCAGAACAGCTTGTGCCAAAAAATGAGAGATATTGAATTTGGTGTATAAGTCAATATTGCTAGCAATTACTTACAAATTTAAACTTTTAGGACCAGTTACAGAAGGTTATAGTTATATGATTAGGGTAAATGGTACTTCTGAAAGTGAACGTGGAGCCACAATGAGCTGAGGTGTTTGAAACTGTGGCCAATGGCTAACACATGTTCTCCACCCTTGTGATCTACTTTATTACTATCCCACCACTTCTGTCCTGCCCGTTGTATGCCCTGTGCCAGCAATTTACTTTTGGCTTAATTACAACCAGATCAGAATTCATAGGGTTAGGAAAACTGTGCACACTTTCAAAACTGGCAAGTTGGCCCCAGATGCCAAAGTCATGCTCACATTTCTGACAGACCCAATTTTTGACAGTAGGAGGAAGGGACCAGGCTGTGAATCTCACAGGTGGGAAATGTAAACTCGGTAGGGTTTATGAATGCTACTAAACTTAAAGATATCTCACACTGGCTGTTCCAAATCTTGAAGCTACAGTGTGGGAGGCACAAATTTATGGAATTGATATAAATGCTCTTGAATGCTGGACAAAGTCCATTTAAGTGTGATGGTCTGTAGCTTATAAATCTCCTGTTCTTTAAACTGAGAAAAGACATGCATTATCAATGACAGTTTTAATTGATTGACATACCTGCTGATGTAGGTTAGAAGAAACCACAATTACCATTACATTGTTTCAATCAACTTCTTTGTTGATATTTCCAATGGTAATAAGATAAGAGCATAATTCCAAAGCATTGACTTAAAATAGTCACTTGAATGAATGGAAAGTAAAGCACTTCAAGCCCATGATTTCAACACTATTTCAAAATGAATAAAGAATTTCTCATGTGGCTTGCATGATTGTGTAAACAATTTCTATATGTATATCTCTGAAGAACAATTATAAATTTCTACCTGAATCAGTAAGTTCAGATTTGAGTCTTTCTCTTTGATCTTCTCTGCTGGATTGCACCCTATCTTCCATTTTGTGACTTTGTTCATCTGTAAAATAAAAGCATCACAAGTAAAACAATCCTATAAAAAGATGGCATACATCTCAAATTTACAGGTCAAGTATCATCCTCCTCTAGTTCTTACCTGTCTGCTTTAAGGGTGCTTGGTAGTCCCTGAGTTTTTTTTGGAATATAATGTGTGTAAAAATTGTTGAAAAATAAATATAGACTATTGAATTCTAACTTCTATTATCTGATCATTACACCTAAAACCTTTTATGAACAAAATAGTTTTTGAAAGGAAGAAACATGATCTAAAATAGCTGCAGATTTCCATGTGGTATAAACAAATCCATCTGTACTGAAATCTTCATCTTTATCTAATGACATTAAAACAAGGCAACTAAGACAGTGTCAAGGCATTTTTATCTCCAGTTTAATTACGAGGAAATGAAAGGCTGACCTATCAGTTAGTTATCCAGACAAAGAAGCTAGAATCCAGAATGCTTCTGAAATTTTATGATTTATGTTTCAATGGCTGGTTAAGAGCAGAAGATAAAAGAGGAGAAACAAATTTGTGACAAAAGCTGAAAATCTTTCCTTTTCTCTCTCTCTCTCTATCATCTCAGAATACAGCACTTGGTGAAAATATAAATTGGGGAAGCAACTATATATTGAGGTATCAAAGATATCTACAGATTTTGATACCGCTGAACATACAAGTGAACCATTAAGATACTGAGGTAACAGGCTATCACATCAAGGAGGCTAGGGACTATTAAACTGTGCAATCTTTCTCTGTACCAAACATTTTCCCTTAGAAACTTATTACCTGTGTTTGTGCAATTGCTGTCATGCTTTTATTTTAATTTTTTTCACTGGGTTGTAGGTACTAAACTTCATTTTCTGTGATTGACTAAGAGGGCTTAAAAACGAGAGAACCAATTTCCTCTTCCACTCCTGGTCATAGCAGATTGCATTAACTTCCTTGATTTGTTGTAGGCTGAGACTCAATTTTGTGCAAATGATGTTCACATTGTTATGGACCAAGCTAGACCCCCTCGAAACATTTCAAGAAAGGAGCCCAGATCCTAACTTTTCTAGTTGCTTTAAGCAGCTGTAAAAGTGTATATTCCAGGAGAGATGCAGCTGGTCAAACCTCTTAGTTTTAAACAAAACAGTTTATTTACAAGATTACTGAATGAAACATAAACAAAAGAGAACAGAATACAGAAAAACGTAACCTATCTGAAAACCCAATAGATTATCCCAACTTAATGATACTATTCCAAATACTTGTAACAGCCCCCATAAACACCACTTGGCACAAAAGGTCAAATCAAACACAGGGCCTTACAGGGGAGAAGTGAGTGAGAGAGAGTTTCCACATAGACCTGCTTCGTTGGGTCCAACAAATTCAAAATTACCTGGCTGCTTTCAGAGAATAACCAGACCAAACCAAAAACCAAATCAAACCAGAGAAAAGTTGAATTGGAGAACTGGCCACTCCCCTTTCATTGTGCAAATGTTTTTTAAAACACAAAAGCCTTTTGCCTGAGGCAGTATTTGTTAGCTATAATCAAACTGGCCCTAAAACCCTACAAATTAGACTTTTCAGAGTCTGCCTTTTATGATATCCCTGAAAATAAACCAAGAGGCAGCACAGTGGCTGAGTGGTTAGCACTGCTGCCTCACAGCACCAAGGACCCAGGTTCGATTCCAGCCTCGGACGACTGTCTGCGTGGAGTTTGCACATTCTGCCTGTGTCTGCGTGGGTTTCTGCCAGTTGTTTGAGTTGTTTCCTCCCACAGTCCAAAGATGTGTTGGTTTGGTAAATTAGTCAAGCTAAATTGCCATAGTGTTGAGGGATATGTAAGTTAGCTGCATTAATCAGGGGAAATGTAGAATAGTGGTTTAGGAGAATGGGTCTGGGTGGGATACTCTGAGAAGGGTCAGTGTGGACTTGTTGGGCCTAATGGCCTGTTTCCACACTGTAGGGATTCTATGATTATATGATAACCTTGTGAAAGGAGCAGCATCATCACAACATTGTGATCCTGGGGAACTGATGCTGGTTTGTGGATGGTGCAGCAAATATGATTCTTCCAAATTTAACAGCTATGTATGTTCCATGACAGCCAAGTTTCAAGTGCTTCCTTTGTGCAACTCATTGGTAATAATTTCTATTAGAAATTCAGGACAGCTTACAAGATAGCTGTCATGTTAGCAGTGTTTAGTTCATTCATGTTCCATATATCACATAAATGAAAATGAACTACCTAATCTTTAAGATTAAAATGATTACCTTTGTTATAATTTTTAGATTTCTTTCCTTTATTTTGTTATTCATTACTCTCAGCAATATAGCACATGCAAATGCCATGGCATATGATAATAAGCAACAGTTCATAATTTGGTAACTGAACTTTTTAATACTCTTAATAAATATGTTCCCAGTTCAATAAGAAATGCTAGCAATTAAAGCTTCGTCTTCTGGATTCTTTGCTGTAGTGACGCAAATTTAACATATAAGCTCCTGCCAATGTTTGGAGCAATAAAAATTAAACTTCCCTAATTATCCCTCATAGCTCATTGCCCTTAAACAATGGCAACAATAATAGAGTACACTTCCCTATAGAAGAGCTGTTGATTGTTTGAGATGCATAGTTGATCTCAGATAATTTGCTTGTTTTATTGATAAGATTTGAACAATATTAGGGTTATTCCTTTTGCATGTAATACCCTAATTGCAGGAATGGGCAAGGTTAAGATAAAGGGTAAATAGGGGATATGAATATAAATTTAAGCTTCATTTAGACAACCATGAATTGACGCATGTAATTGTCTCAGTTTGAATTTTAGAGGTAAGCCGAGAGAGAAGTGTACATTTGATAGGATGTGGGAAACCTGGACGTATAATGTACAAGTCAGTGGATTTTAAGGGCAACAAATGTTAATGTCATTTACATTGTGGGTTTTCTGTTTAATGTGCATTTTCGGATGACATGCACATCATAATCTCCATTCTAGAATTTAAAGGCACACTGTAAGCATGAAAGTCAGGAAAATGCTGTGCCTTTCTTTAGTAATGCCCCATTGGAAACATCTCTGGGAGTTGTATGGACCACAGGAAGATTCTGTTCCCTGATGACACAAGGAAGAAGCCTGCTATGGACACAAAGAAGGCATTGTTGAAAGCTAAGAGATGATCAGCAGCATGAATTTATATTGGTGGTTTTAATCTAAGCAATGCTTCAATGGCCTCAGCTGTTGGAATGGTAAAAGTCATTGCACATTGTCTGACACCCTGCTGTATTTATGACCCTGACCCCTTCAGGCTTTCATGCCTTCACCAGCTTTTCTCTTACATGCCAACTTAGTTTGCAGGTGCATCATTGCTTTGTACTTTCTCACATCCCCATCTTCCCTCTATCAATGACACTCACCATATTTTTTCTGCTTAATCATGCCTATGTTCATAGTGTTACGACATGGGATAAACCCTCCTGCTTAATTTAAACCAGCAACACAGAACAGATTTATCCCATGCAGTAATCTGTGAAAATTCAAGAGGCCAAGAACTAGTTAAAGTAAAACTAACAACTTTATATCTTAAAGTATTACAGAGAATAATTAACTAAGAACTATTTACAACTCCTTCTTCTAAAGTATCTTTTACCTTCCCCTTCTAGAATACTAGTCCAATAAGACCCCCCGATTAGGATTTACCAAAAATTCAATTTTTCAAAACCGACCAGCTGTCAAATCTTCTAATTGGATCTTCCTGTGTCTTCTTTACTTCTTCTTCTTAGGAATTATGCTTCACAGATCACAGATCGATAAAGGTACCATTAAGTGAGCTATTTTTTGGGCAGTTTCTAAATGCTGGTGGTGTGGCAGTTCTCCTCCCAATTGTTCATTTTTCCCGGTCTTATACCCCCAAAACATTGGATTGTGTCATTGCCTTTAAAGATTGTCAATATACTAAATTCAAATTGGAATTGGATTGGAATTTAGTATTTTTTGGGGTATAACTTAAACTGATTGGCCTAATTCGAATCTGGTTTTGTCTCCAGACAACCAGCTACACTAATTGCTGGACCACATGCTACACTGCATATTGTTGAGAACACTTGGTACAGTCAGGTAGTTCTGCTAGCTTTTAACTTTCCTAAAGGTACGGTATACCCACATCTTCATAACAAAAGTAATTCTCAATAAATGCTCTCCACCCATCAGGTGAACAAATTACCATTCCTTTCACAAACAGAGCTGTTCTGCTTTACTGCAGAAAGCAACATGGTAAAGAATAGAATTGTAATCAAACTTTACATAGTTTGTATTTATTTATTTACAGAGATACACATTACAAGAATGTACCTTGTCAACCAAAAATAAACAGTTTTATTCTGTGTCTTTATTAATGGAAGCACAACTGAATCCCCATTTCAAGTCCACTGCCTGTTGTACAAAGAAAAGTTCAAAATAAATTGAATCAATAGCTTTTAGCTCTTTAGCCACATATTTTCCTATTCCTAGGCTCACTGGCACATGGCATAAGAAGTAATCCTGAGATTACCACCCGAGAGGTCCTGTTTTTTTAACTTTCTGTGTAACTCTCTGAGGTCCCTTTGCAGGACCTTATCTTTCTGCCTATGTCATTGGTACCAATATGGACCATAACCTCTGGCTGCTCACGCTCTCCCCTCAGAATATCCTGCGCTCACTCACGGTCTTCCTTGACACTGCACCAAGGAGGCAACATACCATCCTGGAGACTCGTTCACAGTCACAGAAACAATGGTCCTAACGATAGAGTCTCATATCACTACTGCTTGCCTACACTTCAGCACTCCCTACCTTACAGCAGTGCCAGTCACAGTGCCACTGATCTGATTGATGCTGCTACTTTCCCCTGAGAAGGTCATCCCCAACAGCATCCAAAATGGAATACTTTTTTTGAGAGGAGAATAGCAACAGGGGACGCTTGCTGTGTCTGTCTGCTCTTATTCATCTTCCTGGTGGTCCCCAACGTTCCTCTGTCTATGTAGCCCTTACTGCTGGTGTGACCAACTCACTAAATGTACATTCCATGACATTCTCAGTCTCATGGATGCTCTACAGTGAGTCCATCTGCACCTCCACGCACTCCATGTGGCAAATCAGGAGCTGCAGCTGAACACACTTCCTGCATATGTAGTCACTTCCTATGTTGGAAGTGTCCCTGGTTTCCCACAAATAATAGGAGAAGCATTCCATAAGACTGTGTTCGCCAGCCATTGTGAACCTTATCGACTTAACTACAGACAATAATCCAGGAAATGATTATTCAACCAGACCCCACTCCTCAAATATTTATCCTGCTGCAGCTGCTGCTGTTTATCCCTCAGGTTCGCCCTCCTTCGCTCTGATGCTGCCCGGACTGACTACTTGGAGCAAATTCTATATACTCATCTGTCAACCTTTTTTCCTGACTGTAAGGAATCAGATTATCTCAACGTTTCTCATAACTCATCTCTTTTAGAGCAATATCTTGCAACTTTACAGTAGACTATTAAGGAAAGTTAAAATTATCTTTTGTGCACTTGCTCAAATAAAGGATTCAAAGCTGATTCTATACACAATTATGCTGATACATAAAGGAACGTTTTTCCAATTATGTGGTTGTCGCGATGCCAAAATTTATTGTCCATTCCGAATTGGCCTAATAAGGTAGTAATGGGCCATCTTTTTAAGTATTGCAATCCACATATTATTTTAATAAAAGAGAAAGACTTGTTAAAGCATTCCGGAGGGTGTTTGGAAGCCATCTACAGATGTATGCCTCTGGAAACATATTTGAACCAGATCAGGTCATGAATAGCAGGTTTTATTTCCTAAATTACATCAATAAGTAATTTGAATTTTAAAACCAACAGCTCATGGTTACTTTTTTTAAATTTCCAGATTTGTTTAAACTTAATTCAATTTAAATTGCCACTATACAACTTTAAACTTTTGCGCATTGGAATATTGCTTTAGCAAAACAACCATGCCAATCACAAACTCTATTCAGTTGAGTCGGTGACAAGATGTTTCATTATTTTTCCAATTTTTTAGTTTATTCTAAAAGAGTACAAAGATAAATAAAATAATTTAAACCTTCAGCATTGGCATATAATATTCACATTTATGGCAATTAAAGTTCATGTTTTGCCAAACAATCCTACCACTTTTCATTAAGAACATCTGATCACATAATTAATCCATTTAATAGATTTTAAAAATAATAGTAATTAATATTTACCTGAATCAGTGAGCTGAGATTCTAATCTTTGTCGTTGAATTTTGTTTTCCGATGACACATCAGGTTCTTCTTTAACAGCTTGTTTAGCTGAAATATAAGAGCACTGTAAATAAAATTACCTTAAAAGCGAATGCCTCCTGCCTTAAAATACAAATGTATCATTGTTTTGTCATTTTCTTCTTAAACACTTGCCAGTGTCCTTGCAGACTTTCTGGCAGTTTGTTCTACTATATTTAAATATAGTCAAGAGTTTGTGGCTGACCACGGCTCCTGGTACATGTCAGACGTCACATGATACTAGGTTATTGTCCCACAGGTTTATTTGAAATCACAAGCTTCCAGAGCACTGCTCCTTCGTAAAGTGGAGGGAAGCACACAGGCATAGAAATGATAGGTGGAGAGATAATTGCAAGATAATTCCAGATCATTAAGATTGTGAAAAAAATAGTACAAATGGTGTGAGTGGAATGTCGACAGGGCAAGTGTTCATAACTATCAAACAGTGTGAATAAAGTATTAACAGCTGAATAGCAAGTGAAGGGATGACCTGCGATCCTATTAATTAAGGCAGAGAGATAATTATAAAAAAGTCAAAGATAAAATGGTGCTAATGACAAACCAAATGGCTGGAATAACATGGGGATGGTCTCAACAGTGATCTTGGACACATGTTGCGCCACATGGAACCCCATACTATTCTGTGTTTGCAAGATCTTTGTTACTGTTCTGTTATGACACCTTTACCTTGATAACTTATTATTATTTCTCTACCTTTATTAGTTTGTACAGTTTTGGATTACTTGTTACTTTGGTTAGAATAACATAATAAGCATAAGAGTTGCACAATGAGAGTCTAACCAAAGTAACAAGTAATCCAAAACTGTACAAACTAATTAAGGAAGCGAGATAATAAGTAGGTGAAGCTTCCTCAGTAAATGTTTCTAATACTAAGAAAGATAATTTTTTGAACAGTAAAGGAATTAAGGATTATGATGAGAGAGTGGATAGTGGAGCTGAGGCCACAAACTGATCAGTCATGATCTTATTAAATGGCGGAGCAGGCTTGAGAGGCCAGATGGCATGTTCCTGCTCCTAGTTCTTCTGTTCTTCTATAATGAAGAGAAAATGAGGTCTGCAGATGCTGGAGATCAGAGATGGAAATGTGTTGCTGGAGAAGCGCAGCAGGTCAGGCAGCATCTAGGGAACAGGAGAATCGACGTTTCGGGCATTAGCCCTTCTTCAGGAATGAGGAAAGAATAATAAATATTCTTCTATAATAACAAGTTATCAAGATGAAGGTGTCAAAACAGAACAGTAAGGAAGATCTTGCAAACACTGAACTGTACAGTGGGGTTACATATAGCATGACATGAATCCAAGATCACGGTTGAGGCCATCCTTATGTTATTCCAACTATTTGGTTTGTCTCTAGTACCACCTTATCTTTGATTTCTTGTAATTATCTCTCTGCCTTATATGTCCCTATATTTGAACCAAAAGGTTTGGGTTTTTTCTTGCTTCAGCTGTAATGGGCACAGAATGGGTCATAACACATCTATCTAAGTTAAAAAATAAGTAACCCTTTGAAAAAAGAAACAAGCTGATAAAAACTGTTTTTAGGCTCTTGTAGTACAGTGGTAATGTCCCTACCTCTGGCCCATAGGCCTGGGTTAAAGTCCCACCTGCTCCAGAAGTGTGTCAGAATATGGCTGCTTGGGTTGATTAAAACTATCAATAAAGAGAATATGTTAGAGATAGGAGGGCTAAGAAGATGAGGCATACTGCAGATCCTCAAGGGGCTCAGGACATTCCTCTTCTGAAACCCTACCAGGATCTACAGTGACATGATGAGAGCCGATGAAACCTCTCACTCAATCCTTGAGGTTTCCTAAAATATGCCACCATACCTCCAACAGAAATAAATGAGTGGATTCCACAAATAATGTGTCATGGTAATTGTGCCTAATCAGCACTTTGTTAATGCAAGTGTCTCTGTTCTGGTATTTCTATGCAATTTAAGACACACAATCAGGACTAAAACTCTGGGCTGACACCAGGCTTTTCATTAGCACAGGATCTATTTACACCTGATCATTCTCGTTTTCCAAAATTCCACTGATTATTAAAACATACTAGACTGAGAATGAGAGGTGATAATGTGAAGAAAACAGAAAACTAAGGAGCCAGTAATGTCAAGCTTCAAACTCTAAAATATTAAATTATAAATGCAAAATTAAACAATATATTTAATAATTATTTGAGAGTACACAATAATTTCTTTATGCAGAAATGTAATAACCTGTTTGCCAAAGCAACATATCAATCTTACTTGGTTTACAATGTCGTTTTGATTCTGTTTGTGTTCCAATACTGCACAGCAATTTTACACCTCCATAAACAGTTTCAATATCTGAAATACAACATCAACAATACTTAGAAACAATGTAAAAAAACTTGAAAGACTGTCGAACATATCTTTTCAGTTCCACTGACAACATTTCATGATCTTTTAATTGTGACCTTGCCTCTACCTAATTACAGCAAAAAAACTCAAGCAGTCAGCCACAAAAAAAATGAAAATTTGATCTGTTAAAATACATCTTTCTGAATCCTGACTACAACTTCTTATTTTTTGAACATCTTCTACTTCTTTTTCTTCTAGAGTTTTTTCGACTTTGCATCAGAATATATTACAGATATTTATCACACCCTATGAAATATTTTTAGAAGTGGTTTTAAGTTTACTTTTCATAGATGTTTATTTACATTCACTCATTCCTTTTACATTAATTTGACTTTAAGTCATGGGCACTTTAGTCTTTTTTTGCTTCTTTAACACTATATATGCAGAATCTTTCCTCACTGCTCTACACTTTGGACCAACTTCATTCACTTACCTTTTAACCTTTACAGCAAAACAATACCAACTTATTTTTATGTAGAGCCTTGAATGTAATAAAAGTGCCAAGGTCTTCATAGGAGCAATACAAAGTGATGTTTGACACCAAAAACCATACGCTGATAAGAAATCAGACCTCTAAATGTTTAGTCATATGTTTTAAGGAAAATTTTTAATACGTTTTATGGAATATTTTAAAATTGGGAAGTAAGGTAGAGAGGTGTAGGGAGGGTTAGGGAATGTGAAAGACAAGCAAGAAGTAATAGTTGAATTTAGAGGTAACAAGAACATGCATGAGTCTTTCAGCAACAGTTTAACTGAGACAAGAGTGAAGTTGAGTGACACTACAGACATTGAAATAAGAGGTCTTAATGATGCCATAAACATGAAGTCAGAAGATCATCTCAGGATTAAACATGATAAGTTTAGTGTGGGATGTTCCCTTTCCTTTAAGTGTCAGAGAAAGTGGCAGGAAGGGCAAGTAATCAAGTCAGTCAGAACCGGGGAGGTACCTGCCCTAATCCCACCACTTAAGCAATTAAATTCTGGCTGAAAAGGTTAACCTTACTGACATGCCACCAATTGGGAGCTATTAGGGTATTAGGGTACAAATAGGGAGAGGGTGGAGTGAGGGTCTGGTCACTGAAAGCCATCCCTTGCTATAGCCTCCAACCTTGAAGCTTTTCTCAACACAACTCTTATCTTGCCACATCCAAGAGGGTGGGTGGAATGTTCAATCTAAAAGACCTACACTTGGCCTAAAGCATGGAAAATCCTGACTTTAATCTCCGATTTTTGATAGGAAAATGAAGTACTAAGTAGGTAGAAAGCATTTTGAAGAGAGGCCTGTAAACATTGAAGGAAATTTCTGCTCACGCCGTACTGGATGTTGGTTAAGCTGTCTGATAATTTAGTACCACTGAAGCGTTGAGAGAGATAGTGATGCCATGCCACAAGAGAGATGGTGTTGCTTGTGAAAGCTGACACTTTTTTTGATAATGTTGTCAAGCGATAGAACGTAGATAAGTACCAGGATGAAATGAAGGTTACATCCTTAAGGGAAAGCAGAAATAATTTTAAAAAAGTAACCTGTTCAGAGATGTTACTACTAACCTCTAGACCAGCTGGGATTTGAACCCAGACCTCCTGGCTTAGAGGCATTGACACTACCAGTGTACCACAAGAGCCCAAAACAGAACTAAAACTGCAAGAGCAGAAGGAAAAAATGATTGCTATTGTTTTTTGCCACAATTAGATCAAAATGGGAACAGGACTGAGCAGTCTTATCTATCTGTTTGATAACGGAGAGATTAGGACTTTTAGAGTGCAGTGGTACTGTCCCTACCTCTGAGTCCAGGAGGCCTGGATTCAAGTGCTTACCTGCTCTAGAAGTGTGTAATAACATTTCTGATCAGGATGTTTAAAAGTACCGAAGTGGAGAGATACTGGAGGATTATAATGTGGTCAATCATCAGAGGTGGCTGACAGCTTAAGAATGATAAAGGCAGAAGGTTTAAATTTGCCACGGCCACATTGGGTGTTATTTGTGTCTTTGATAAGAACTGGGTCAGTATTGGGCTGGTACAAAAACTGATTGGTGGAATTTAAATATGGAGCTCTGAGAAAGATGGGAATAGATTCTGGCAGTGACAACAATTTCAAGGATTTCGGAAAGGAAAGGGAAGTTGGAATGATCGTAAATTCAACTGGAAACAACAACTACTAGAGATCACAGTGAGTCAGGCCGCAACCATGGACAGACACCAAGCTAATGTTTCAAAATCTAGATGATTCTACATCAGAACTAACATGAAATGTGGAGGGGTCAGCATTTATGCTATAGTTGGGGATTTGGAATGGTGGAGTGTTGGGGAGAAAGGTTATTGATAGTTCAGATTAAGTGATCAAAATGTGTGAGTGTCAAAACAATGGTGTGTCTAACTATCAAGGTTGAAAGAACAGACAATCCCACCAGAGTGGGGGGAGGGGAGAGAGGACATGGTGACAGAGAATGTAACAAGTTAAGCTCAAAGGAAGGGAAGGGGTGGGAATTGGTTCACAATTTAAAGGTGTGGAATTCAATACAGTTGTTCTGATATAATGCGATAGCTACATTTTTGTGCAATCTCGCGCTATAAAAACATCATGCAATAGCCATGCCATTAAAACTAATGGGGCCGGGATTGCATTATAGCCAATACAGGTAAGGAAAGTGCACTTTCTACAAATAACGGTCTGAATTCTTCAATCGCATTAGAGCCAATTCTCATTGAATTATTGAGTTATAGCAGAACCAACTACATTAAGTTTAGAAGGTTGTAAAGGAAATTCAATGGGTTTTTTTAAGGACAATGATGATGATAGCAGATTTAAAGGAGACAGGGACAACACTTGAACACAGAGAATGGTTTACAATGTTGGCCAACCCGGGAACCAGCAGGAGAAGTTATGTGATCAGCAATTTGGTAGGAATGGAATCAAGGGTATAGGTGATGACTCTTGAGCTCAGAGAGACCATGAAGAGAAAAAGGAAACTGAAAAAATTGATTGCATTGCTTAGCAGGGGGAGTAATAAACTAAGTTTAGCTGAGTAACAAATGTAAGGGAAGAAAATAGCAGAAATAGCTGGAGGGTTCACTTTGATCTTAGTGACAAGAAATCCATGAGTTTGTTTCATATGTTGTTGAAGGTGAGGATGAACGGGATGGGGAGAGGAACTTTAAAATATTTGCATAGACTAAACAATCTGGATTAGTGGTGCTGGAAGAGCACAGCAGTTCAGGCAGCATCCGAGGAGCAGTAAAATCGCGTTTTGGGCAAAAGCCCTTCATCAGGAATAAAGGCAGAGAACCTGAAGGGTGGAGAGATAAGCTAGAGGAAGGTGGGGGTGGGGAGAAAGTAGCATAGAGTACAATAGGTGAGTGGGGGACAGGATGAAGGTTCCGGATCAGTGGTGCTGGAAGAGCACAGCAATTCAGGCAGCATCCGAAGACAGGCAAAATCGACGTTTCGGGCAAAAGCCCTTCATCAGGAATAAAATAGGTCAGGGAGGAGGGTGGAGTGGATAGGTGGAAAAGATTCAAAAACACCAGCAACGGTTCTCCTTCAAGATCCTCCACTCCACGCTTTCAGCAATGCGCCGGCACCTAACCTCTCTACAGTCAGCCCTGCCTCAGCTGAGGGCCAGACTTTCTCAGAATTGCAAAGGACCCACTCTGTACTATATCCTCAGGAGAATTCATACTCTCAACAAACAGTATATCAACTCCATCTCAAACATCAAAAACTGTAAGGACAACAAACTTTTATCTACCCACCTCCATAACCAGCACTCCTCAAACATTCCAGAAGATTCCCCCGGCCTCTGGAACTGCTCGGACGCCATTAGCCATGCGGCTGGTGCAGCTGCCACCCCCACGCTGATTGATGATGTCACTTCCGCCTCCATCATGGCCACTCCCACAGCCACTTCCACCCCTCACAATTCCTCATGCATCACGTGACATCACTTCCACCCCTCACATCATCGCTGATGTCACACGTTCAGTGACTTCCACCACCCCTACTGCCATGTCTGCCACCACTTCTGCCCCCACCAACGCCACTCACCTGCATTCTGCTGACACGCGCCCCCACAGATCCCACTGTCACCATTCCCAGCCCCCAGAACCCTGAGTGGAACACCACTCCTGCTCATGACTCCACCCCCATTCCCCCCACCATCACACCCACTCCAGTTACCGGCTCCACCCCCACTCCCAGCTCCACATCCACACCAGATCCCAGCTCCCAGCCTGCCAAGTTTTCACCATCCCTCCAGACCTCCCCCTCACTGAGGACGAACGATCAGTCCTCAGCAAAGGACTCACCTTCATCCCCCTCTGTCCACGCATCAATGAATTTAATACATGCCGTGACGTCGAACACTTCTTCCACCGCCTCCATCTCCAAGCTTACTTTTACAATCAGGACTCCCGCCCACCTTCCAAGGACCCCTTCGCCCACCTCCAACACACTGCATCCACCTGGACACCCCGCGCTGGCCTATTACCTGCCCTCGAACTCTCCATTTCCAATTGCCGCTGGGACATTAACTGCCTCAACCTGTCTACCCCTCTCCCCCACTCCAACCTCTCACCCTCACAACGTGCAGCCCTCCAATCCCACTGCTCCAATCCTGACCTCACCATCAAGCCAGCAGATAAAGTGGGCGCAGTGGTAGTCTGGTGCACTGACCTCTACACCGCTGAAGCCAAACGCCAATTCGAGGACACCTCTTCCTACCGCCCCTCAACCATGACCCCACCCCCCTATCACCAAACCATCATCTCCCAGACCATACAGAATCTCATCACCTCAGGAGATCTCCCACCCACAGCTTTCAACCTCATAGTCCGGGAACCCCGCGCTGCCCGGTTCTACCTCCTTCCCAAGATCCAAATGCCTGACCACCCTGGCCGACCCATTGTCTCAGCATGCTTCTGCCCCACTCAACTCATTTCTACCTACCTCGACACTGTCCTATCCCCCCTGGTCCAGGAACTCCCCATATACATTCGAGACACCACCCACGCCCTCCACCTCCTCCAAGACTTCCGTTTCCTTGCCCCCCAACGCCTCATCTTCACCATGGATACCCAATCCCTCTACACCTTCATCCGCCATGACCAGGGCCTCCAAGCCCTCCGTTTTTTTCCTCTCCCGACGTCCCCAACAGTACCCTTTCACCAACACTCTCATTCGTTTGGCCGAACTGGTCCTCACCCTTAACAATTTCTCCTTCGAATCCTCCCATTTCCTCCAGACCAAAGGGGTAGCCATGGGCACACGTATGGGCCCCAGCTATGCCTGTCTCTTTGTTGGCTACGTAGAACAGTTGATCTTCCGTAATTACACCAGCACCACTCCCCACCTCTTCCACTGCTACATTGATGACTGCATTGGCGCCAACTCGTGCTCCCGCGAGGAGGTTGAGCAATTCATCAACTTCACCAACACATTCCACCCTGACCTTAAATTTACCTGGACCATCTCTGACACCTGCCTCCCCTTCCTGGACCTCTCCATCTCCATTAATGACGATCGACTTGACACTGACATTTTTTACAAACCCACCGACTCCCACAGCTACCTGGATTACGCCTCTTCCCACCCTACCTCTTGCAAAAATGCCATCCTGTATTCCCAATTCCTCCGCCTCTGCCATATCTGCTCCCAGGAGGACCAGTTTCACCACAGAACACACTAGATGGTCTTCTTTAGAGACTGCAATTTCCCTTCCCACGTGGTTAAAGATGCCCTCCAATGCATCTCATCCACATTCCGCACCTCCGCCCTCAGACCCCCCCCTCCAACCGTAACAAGGACAGAACGCCCCTGGTGCTCACCTTCCACCCTACCAACCTTCGCATAAACCAAATCATCCGCCGACATTTCTGCCACCTCCAAAAAGACCCCACCACCAGAGATATATTTCCCTCCCCACCCCTTTCCGCCTTCCGCAAAGACCGTTCCCTCCGTGACTACCTGGTCAGGTCCACGCCCCCCTACAACCCACCCTCTCATCCTGGCACCTTCCCCTGCCACTGCAGGAATTGCAAAACCTGCGCCCACACCTCCTCCCTCACCTCCATCCAAGGCCCTAAAGGAGCCTTCCACATCCATCAAAGTTTTACCTGCACATCCACCAATATCATTTATTGCATCCGTTGCTCCCGATGCGGTCTCCACTACATTGGGGAGACTGGACGCCTCCTAGCAGAGCGCTTTAGAGAACATCTCTGGGACACCCGCACCAATCAACCACACCGCCCTGTGGCCCAACATTTCAACTCCCCCTCCCACTCTGCCAAGGAAATGGAGGTCCTGGGCCTCCTTCACTGCCGCTCCCTCACCACTAGACGCCTGGAGGAAGAACGCCTCATCTTCCGCCTTGGAACACTTCAACCACAGGGCATCAATGTGGACTTCAACAGTTTCCTTATTTCCCCTTCCACCACCTCACCCTAGTTCCAAACTTCCAGCTCAGCACTGTCCCCATGACTTGTCCTACCTGCCTATCTTCTTTTCCACCTATCCACTCCACCCTCCTCCCTGACCTATCACCTTCATCCCCTCCCCCACTCACCTATTGTACTCTATGCTACTTTCTCCCCACCCCCACCCTCCTCTAGGTTATCTCTCCACCCTTCAGGCTCTCTGCCTTTATTCCTGATGAAGGGCTTTTGCCCGAAACGCGATTTTGCTGCTCCTCGGATGCTGCCTGAACTGCTGTGCTCTTCCAGCACCACTAATCCAAAATCTGCAGTCATTGTTTTACCTAAACAATCCTGGTATTCCAGGATCATCCCAGACGAGTGAGCAGTTTCAGCACAGAAGTGCAGGACATGACTATGCTTTAAAGTGGGACTGTTCGGTTTGGCAATGGACATTTAAATTAATTGTCCACCACATTCTTTTATTTCTCCTCTGAGCTAGCCTCTCTAAGGGAATCTCCATGGTGACAGGGTGTGACAGCATAATGTTTTTATTGGAGAATATGATATCAAAGGTGAATATAAAATGCAGTTGACTAGATGAGTAGCTGCAGAAATGTGGTGGTTAACAGAAAGACAAAGAATTTTGAACATGCAAGTTGTCAGTGAATTAGGGGATTGTTTTTCTGTAAATGGAAATAGAAGGAGTTAGGGGTTGAGAGTGGAAGGCGGGTACAGGTGCTAAATGATACAAGGTAGTAGGTAGAAGAGAGGGAGAAGGTAGGGCCGATCAGGGATAGCAGAAGGAACTTGTGTGCAGAGTCTGAGTAGATAGATTAGATTAGATTACTTACAGTGTGGAAACAGGCCTTTTGGCCCAACAAGTCCACACTGACCCGCCGAAGCGCAACCCACCCAGACCCATTCCCCTACATTTACCCTTTCACCTAACACTACAGGCAATTTAGCATGGCCAATTCACCCTAACCTGCACATTTTTGGAGTGTGGGAGGAAACCGGAGCACCCAGAGAAAACCCACGCAGACACGGGGAGAATGTGCAAACACCGCACAGTCAGTCGCCTGAGACGGGAATTGAACGCAGGTCTCTGGCGCCCAGAGGCAGCAGTGCTAACCACTGTGCCGCCAACAGATGGGAAGCCCTAAGTAACTTTTTTGCTTCGGTTTTCACCAAGGAAAGGGACCTTGTTGTGAATGAAAACTTTGAGGAGCTGGGATACAGTCTTGACCAGATCAGAACTGATGAAGTTGATGTGCTGGAAACCTTGGAAAACATTAAGATTGATAAGTACCCAGGGCCAGACTAGATTTATCCTAGGCTGCTCCTGTAAGCGAGAAAGGAGGTTGCTAAGCTGTTGGCGAGGATATTTGCCTCCTCACTCTCCACGGGAGTCGTACCGGAGGATTGGAAGGAGGTGAATGTTGTTCCTCTTTTCAAGAAGGGTAATAGGGAAATCCCTGGCAATGACAGACCAGTCAGTCTTTCGTCTGCAAAGTTTTGGAAATAATTCTGAAGGATAAGATTTATGACTATTTGGCAAAGCACAGTGTGATTAAAGGCTTTGTGAAGGCAGGTCATGCCTCACAAATCTTATTGAGTTCTTTGAGGAGGTGAAAAGACAGGTCGATGAAGGTCGAGCAGTGGATGTGGTGTATATGGATTTCAACAAGGTATTTGATTAGGTTCCCTATGGTAGGCTCATTCATGAAGTCAGGAAGTATGGAATACAGGGAGATTTGGCTATGGATTCAGAATTGGCTGGCTGACAGAAGGCAGAGTGTGGTTGTTGATGGAAAGTATTCTGCCTGGAGGTCAGTGTTGAGTGGGGTCCCGCAGGGCTCTGTTCTTGGGCCTCTGCTCTTTGTAGCTTTTATAAATGACTTGGATAAGGAGGTTGAGGGGTGGGTTAGTAAATTTGCAGATGACACAAAGGTTGGAGGTGTTGTCGATAGTATAGAGGGCTACTGCAGGCTGCAGCGCGACATAGACAGGTATGCAAAGCTGGGCTGAGAAATGGCAGATGGAGTTAAACCTGGATAAATGTGAAGTTTGGAAGGTCGAACTCAAATGCTGAATATAGGATTAAAGACAGGATTCTTGGCAGTGTGGAGGAACAGAGGGATCTGGGTGTGCAAGTACACAGATCCCTCAAAGTTGCCACCCAAGTGTTCTGTGCTGTAGTTTTCTATATTCTACGTTCTAAGTGTTCAGAGATGGCCTTATCTGTAATAGTGAGACTAGCAATACCACCCAAGGGTTGTCAAGAAAGCATATGGTGTTTTGGCTTTCATTAACAGGAGGATCAAGTTTAAAAGCCTCGAGGTTTTGCTACAGCTCTACAAGTCCCTGGTGAGACCACACTTGGAATATTGTGTCCAGTTCTGGTTGCCTTACTATAGGAAAGATACAGAGGCTTTGGAGAGGATGCAAAGAAGGTTTACCAGGATGCTGCCTGGACTGGAGGGCTTGCCTTATGAAGAAAGGTTGAATAAGCTCAGGCTTTTCTCTCTGGAGAGAAGGAGGAGACCTGATTGAGGTATATAAGATAATGAGTGGAATAGATAGAGTCAATAGCCAGAGACTTTTCCCCAGGGCAGGATTGACTAGTACGAGGACTCATAGTTTGAAGATACTAGGAGGAAGGTATAAAGGAGATGTCACAGGTAGGTTCTTTGCGCAGAGTTGTGAATGCATGGAATGCGTTGCCAGCTGTGGTTGTGGAAGCAGAGTCATTAGGGACATTTAAGCGACTGCTGAACATACACATGGATAGCAGTGTGTTGAGGGGTGCGTACGTTAAGTTATTATATTTTACATTAGGATTAAACCTCGGCACAACATTGTGGGCCAAAGGGCCTGTCCTGTGCTGTACTTTTCTATGTTCTACATTCTAAGTGTTCAGAGATGGCCTTATCTGTAATAGTGAGACTAGCAATACCACTTAAGATGACATGGATAGGTAAGATATGGGTTATGAGTTTAGATAGAGGGAGAGATTTAGTGAAGATGAGAAGAGCGTAGTCTGGGAAAAAGAACATGATGAGTTGAAATTGTTGAACGTGAGAAGTCATTTGAAGCAGAGGAGGAAGGAGGAATGCAGTGAAGGTATCTCAGTGATTTTATTATTGTAATTGCTTTAGCATAAAGGTGAGGGGTGTGAAACAATGTAAAATGCTTAAAGTGGATGAAAGTATCAGACAACTAGGGGATGAGGTCAAAGTGTGATCTGGTGTTAAGAGCTAAACTGCCACCATGGTGGTCTTAAAAAACAAATTAAAATGATGGAGAAACTCAGCAACTCTGGGAGCATTTGTGAAGAGAGAAAAAGAGTGAATGTTTCATATCTAAAATTCTCTTACAGCAGAGAATAGTACAGCATAGGTCCACTATGTCCACAGCAACCACAAAGCTATTCTAAACTAATCCCGTCTTCCTGTACATGGTCTGCATCCCTCTATTCTCTGCCTGTTCATATGTCCATCTGAATGCCTCTTAAGTATTGTTATTACATTTGCTTCTACCACCTCCCCTGGATTGCATTCCAGGCCTCTACCACCCTCTGAGTGAAAGAAACTTGCCTCACACGTTTTCCATAAACTTTCCCCCCTCATCTTAAGCCTATGCCCCCAGTATTTGATATTTCCACCCGAGGAAAAAAACTTCACTATCCACCCTATTCATGGCTCTCATAATTGTATATAGAGTCATAGTGATATACAGCACAGAAACAGACCCTTCGGTCCAACTCATTATGCCGACCAGACATCCTAACCTAATCTAGTTCCATTTGCCAGCACCCAGCCCATATCCCTCCAAACCCTTCCTTTTAATATACCCTTTTAAATGTTGCAACTGTACTAGCCTCCACCACTTCCTCTGGCAGCTCATTCCATACAGATACCACCCTCTGTGTGAAAAGGTTGCCCCTTAGGTCTCGTTTATATCTTTCCTATCTCACCCTAAATCTATGCCCTCTAGTTCTGGACTCCCCCACCCCAGGAAAAAGACTGTCTATTTATTCTATCCACGCCCCTCATAATTTTGTAAACCTCTATAAGGTCACCCCTCAGCCTCCAATGCTCAAGGGAAAACAGCCCTCGCCTTTCATTCTCTCCTTACAGTTCAAATGCTCCAACCCTGGCAAGTTTCTGAACCCTTTCAAGTTACACAACATCCTTCCAACTGCACGCAATATTCCAAAAGTGGTCTAAGCAACACCTTGTACAGCCACAACATGACCTCCCAACTCCTACATTTAAGCAGCATTTAGAAATTCACCTCTGATGCCACAGATTCCAAGGCAATAAGCCATTAGCTAGAAAATTGGATTAACACAGTCAGATCTTTGTTGACTGGTCCAAACCAGTTCTCTTTCTGTGGGGTAAACAACTATGACTCTATATCTGTGCTGGCTCTTTTACAGAGCAATTACACTTAATCCCACATCCTCAGTAGTTTGCTAACAGTCCTGTTATTTCTTCAATTCCTTTAACAATTCCTTCAAAATTATTTGTAAAATCAGCTTCCTTAAGTATGAAATCACTTATTATTTATGGTGTACAACAACGATTTTGACAAATGTAAAGGACATGATTAAAGAATTTGCAGATGCAACAAAAATGTATTGGTGCCTCTTCTCGCAGATTACCCCACAGCTTCCGACACTCTTGCAAAGACAACCCAAGTTTGTCCAACCTTTCCTTATAGCTAATGCAGTACAATCCAGGCAACATCCTGATCGACAAAAAACCGAAAGAACTGCGGATGTTGGAAATCAAACACAAACAGAAAATGCTGGAAAAACTCAGCAGGTCTGGCAGCATCTGTGTAGAGAAATTAGAATTAATGTTTCAGGTCCAGTGATCTTTCTTCAGAACTGGTCACTGGACCCGAAGCGTTAATTCTAATTTCCTTCACGAGATGCTGCCAGAGTTTATCCAGCATTTTCTGTTTTTGTAACATCCTGGTAAATCTCTTTTGGACCCTCTACAAAACCTCCACAATTTTCCTACAGTGTAGCAAGCAGAACTGCACACAATATTCCAATGTTTTACACAACTGCAACATGACTTGTTAATTTTAATGCTTAATGCCCCAACTGATGAATCCAAGCATTCCACATGCCTTCTGTACCACCTTATTCACTTGTTTTGCCACTTTCAGGGAGCTATGTACTTGCACCCAAGATCCTTCTGCATGTCAATGCTCCTAAAGGTCCTAGGTTAAAAATCACACAACACCAGGTTATAGTCCAACAGGTTTAATTGGAAGCACACTAGCTTTCGGAGCGACGTTCCTTCATCAGATGATTGTGGAGGGCTCGATCGTAACACAGAATTTATAGCAAAAATTTGCAGTGTGATGTAACTGAAATTATACATTGAAGAATTGATTGTCTGTTAAGCCTTTCATCTGTTAGAATACAGTGATAGTTTCACTTCTTTCATGTGTAAAGCACAAAACCCTTTTTCTTAAAGTTGCATTCTCGGGTTAGCTGTTAACAATGGTGATAGCTAGACAATATGTTGAAGGTGTTCTCTGTCTATGACCTGATGTTTAGATTGACTCCAATCTAAAAAGTGAAATAACAGAGAATGGGTGAATGGAACAGGTGATGAGGGTGCCCAGAGCAAGAGACAAAGGGAATGATAAGTGCTAATCACGGTAAAGGAGGGATTGGTATGTAATGTAGATATAAATGTTAGCTGTGAAAAGGAGTTCGCTTTGCTGAGAGTAAAGCCAACATGACACTGACAAGAGAAAGCTGAGATTTGGAGGTGCCAGTGTTGGACTGGGATGTACACAGTTAAAAATCAATCAGAATGGAGGATTGTCATCAAAATGGATGACAGAAGTCATGCTCTGAATTTGTTAAACTCAATGTTAAGTCTGAGAGGCTATAGGGTGCCTTGCGGAAAATGAGGTGCTGTTCTTCTCGCTTCTGTTGAACTCACTGGAAAACTGAAGGCAGTACAAGAATGGAAATGTTAATATGGGTCCAATGTAGTTTATTAAAATGGCAAGTAATTGCAATGTTCTATGGCCAAAGCAAAGATATTCTGCAAAGTGGTCACCTAGTCTGCATTTGGTACTGCCAATGTAAAGGAGATTGCATTGTGAGCAGCAAATACAGTAGACGAGATTGAAAGAAGTGCAAATAAAATGCTTCACTTGGAAGGTGTTTTTGGTGCCTTGGAAAGTGAGGAAGGATGAGATGAAAGAGCAAATCTTACACCTTTGGTAACTGCATGGGAAGGTGCCATGGGTATGGTGAGAAAGTGTTGGACATGATGAAGGAATGGGCCAGGAAATCATGGAGGGCACAATGCCTGTGGAATGCTGACAATAGAAGTGGGGAGAGGAAGGTGTGTTTGGTGATGGATTTCTGCTGGAGGTGGTGGAAGTGGCAGGGATTCATCCTTTGATTGTGGACATTGGAGGGATAGTAAAGTGCCGGTAAGGGCAGCCCTGTCATTGTTCCAGAGGTGAAAGATGAGGTGAGGGCAGAAGTGCCGGAAGATATTTGGACATGGCTAAGGGCTCTGTCAAACTGTGAAATTGTAATTAAGTACTTGCTAGAAGCAGGATGTGAGGAAGAGTAATGAGCTATCCATGGGAATCTCAGGTTTGTTGAGATTTAAGTACTGGTGGTCAGCTCATTCCCAGTAGCAGCAACAGAGAAATCAAGGTAGGGAAGGGAAGAGTCAGAGATGGACCAGGTGAAGTCGAGAGAAAGATTGAAATTGAAAGCAAAACTGATGACTTTTTCCAATTCTGGACAACAACTGGAAGCAGTACCAAAAACATCATTGATATATCAGTGAAAGAGATAGCTGGGGTCAAAATAAGTCTGGATCAAGAAATATTCTATCTACCTCACAAAGACATTGGGATAACCAGAACTCATGCATGTGCCCACAGCCACACCCTTGACTTGAAGAAAATGGGATGAGTCAAAGGAGATTTTGTACAAAGTTATAATGAGCTGGGCTAAGGGAGGAGACTGGTGGTAGATGGGGACTATCAGGCCTCTTTTCCAGGAAAAAATGGAAAGCCTTCCAACCATGCTGATGGGGAATGGATGTGTTGAGGGATTGCCCACCATGGTGAAGAGGAGCTATCTAGTGCCAGGAAATTCGAAATTATGGCACAGATGTGAAGCATCAAAAAAAGGTTGAAATTAAGTGGGAAGACACTAAACAGAATCAAGTTAAGAAGAAATATGTTCACTGGGGCAGGAACAGGCTGAAACAATACATGTAGATTTTAGGAAGGAGGTAGAAACAGGCTGGGGGACTAGAAGATTGGAAACTGTGGAGTGGCGAAGATGAGGTCAGTCACAGTGTAGGAAACAATAGCTTCATGTTCAATAGTGCAGTCATGGTTCAGGGAATAAAGAAGGAAATGTCTGAGAGTTGGGACTCAGCCTCTGTAAGGTAGGAGTTGGCTCACCAAACTAAAGCAACATCTTCTTTATCAGTAGGTTTGATAACAAATTCAGGTTTGGACCTTAAAGAACAGAATGCAGCAAGCTCAGAGGGAGACCAGTTACAGTGGGTGAGAGGAGCAGAGAAATTACCACAATGGCCTTGGGGCAGTATGGTGGCTCAGTGGTTAGCACTGCTGCCTCAACAGCAACAGGGACCCGGGTTTGATTCTAGCCTTGGGTGACTGTCTGCGTGGACTTTGCACATTTTCCCTGTGTCTGCGTGAGTTTCCTCCGGTTTCCTCCCACAATCCAAAGATGTGCAGGTTAGGTGAATTGGCTGGGTTAAATTGCCCATAATGTTTAGGGATGTGTAGGTTAGGTGTATTAGTCAAGGGTAAATGTAGAGTAACGGGTCTGGGTGGGTTACTCTTTGGAGGATCGGTGTGGACTTGTTGAGCCAAATGGCCAGTTTTCACACTGTAGGGATTCTACGATCGAGATTGATAGAAGGTATAATCAGATGAGGATAATTCACTAAGGGGCAAAGTGTCATTACTCCTTAGCCATGTTTTTGTTAAGACCATGAAGTCACTGTAATCATCAAAAATAAAAGGCAGGATTAAGGATAAGGAACAGGATGTGGGTGAGTACAAAAGGAAAGGAGTAATTGCCTGGATCTCTTTTCTCTATAAAATAGAATACTGAAGCATGTCTTATAGAGGCATTTACAATTATGAAAGGTTTTGATGGCATTTAAATAGAAAGAATATTTCTTCTCATCCAGTTAAGCATAACTAGAGGCTATCAATACATGATGGTCACCACGAAATCCAATAATAAACTGAGAAGAAACTTCTTGATTCAAATTTTGGTGACAATTAATACGGATGGTTGGAGTGAATAGTTCAGATGGATTTAAGGGGAAGTTGCAGATGCATGTGAGGGAGAAAGAAATAGAAGTATTTATTATAATGATGGATTTATATTAGAAAATATAGCAGGACGCTCGAGTGAAGTATAAACACTGGCATTAATTGGTATATCCAAATGGTCTGTTTCTACATTACATATCCTATGTAATCCTATGACGTCAAGTGTGTACAGAATGGGATTTTACTGCTATCACAAAATCTGTGTTTTTTTTGTTTACTGTTGTCAAGTCCTTTGCACCTTACCCTCATCACTTACACTTCTGAAGAGAATTCTATTGCAATGCTTCGAAACTAATAGGCATGTGGGTGGCAGAGCAACGGGCTTTCTGGCTGCAGTGCTCAAGTGTCTGATGGCTGAAATCCTGGCAACATTACCTGTTTACATTACATTGCCTGGATTACATTACATTGCCAAGAAGCCCCACATTATCACCAGGCATTTGCAGCTGGCAGTGTGAAACAACGAGGAATTCAACAAGCTACTGGCAAAGGCGAAAATGAGGACTGCAGCTGCTGGAGATTAGAGTTGAGATTGTGTTGCTGGAAAAGCACAGCAGATCAAGCAGCATCCGAGGAGCAGGAAAATCGACATTTTGGGCAAAAGCCAAAAATAAGAATCTACTGGTAAAGGTGACCATCGCTCAGGGTCTACTATGCAGGCCATGCTACTACCCAAGAAAATTACCACAGGGAGTATAACTAAAAAGTGAAGAAATAGGATTCAAAGTAGCCTATATAATCCTTCCACTTAGAAAGTGTCTATTACGAGGGGGCATAGCTTTAAATTAAGGGGTGGTAGGTATAGTACAGATGTTAGGGGTAGATTCTTTACTCAGCGAGTCGTGAGTTCATGGAATGCCCTGCCAGTAGCAGTGGTGGACTCTCCCTCTTCATGGGAATTTAAACGGGCATTGGATAGGCATATGGAGGATAGTGGGCTAGTGTAGGTTAGGTGCGCTTGGATCGGCGCAACATCGAGGGCCAAAGGGCCTGTACTGCGCTGTATTTTTCTATGTTCTATGTTCTATGTTAAGTCATATTATTTCAGAACTCAATACAAATGCTGAGAGAACATAGGCAATACATGTAAGAAAATGAGTTTTAAACCTGACAAAAACATCTTTAGTGAAGAATCATGAAAATTTACCTTGATAAGTCAAATCAGTTTGTGTGCTTAGACTGCACAACATAGTCTTCTGTTTACCTGAAATATACAAAAAAACATTACTTATGCAAGGCAGTATGCTGAAGAGAAAAGCTTTACTACAGTAATTGGAAAACACGTGAAACTAATTAATCTAGTCTACGTCCCCTCTTTGCCCCCTCATTTTGTTTTCAGAAAATTATGGAGTGAAATGATTTGTAATTGGAATTTTTGCTGCCTTCAGGAATGGCATTGACTTTGCATTGGACCATATAAAAAAAGTATTTTATGGGATGAACGTGTTGCTGGCTAGGCCAACATTTATTGCCCATTCCTAATTAACCAGAGGACTTCAGACCCACTTTGCTCTGGGTCTGAAGTCACATGCAGGCCAGACCAGGTAAGGATGGCAGTTTCCTTCCCGAAAGCACAATTGTGAACCAGGTGAATTTTTCCTGAGAATTGTTCCATGGTCATCATTAGACTCTTATTTCCAAATTTTAATTGAAATCAAATTCCACCATCTGCCTAGATGGGATTTGAACCCATTTACTAGATTAACACCTCTGGGCCATCACCTCCCCATTTTATGTTGCGTCCCAATAATTACATTTCCAATTATATATTTAGGCCTTACCATTTTTGCTCACAAATTGCTGGAAATGTGAATTGATAAAGTTGCAATAAGGACATTAGGGTATTTGGAACCTCAGTGAACAAAGGGGCAATGCATTCCTTTTTCCAGTGAGATTATATGACAGAATAAAAAAAAGGAAAGACTGAGAAGGAGGATGAATTAGTGGATTAATTCAACATTAAATCAAATATAGAAACAAGAAACAAAAGATCGTATTGAAAGAAAGAATCATAGAAAAAGAAACAAACTAGGAGCAGGAGTAGGCAATTCAGCCCTTCCAGGTAAAAACAATGACTGCAGATGCTGGAAACCAGATTCTGGATTAGTGGTGCTGGAAGAGCACAGCAGTTCAGGCGGCTTCGAGGAGCAGTAAAATCGACGTTTCGGGCAAAAGCCCTTCATCAGAATAAAGGCAGAGAGCCTGAAGCGTGGAGAGATAAGCTAGAGGAGGGTGGGGGTGGGGAGAACGTAGCATGGAGTACAATAGGTGAGTGGGGGAGGTATGAAGGTGATAGGTCAGGGAGGAGGGTGGAGTGGATAGGTGGAAAAGAAGATAGGCAGGTAGGACAAGTCATGGGGACAGTGCTGAGCTGGAAGTTTGGAACTAGGGTGAGGTGGGGGAAGGGGAAATGAGGAAACTGTTGAAGTCCACATTGATGCCCTGTGGTTGAAGTGTTCCGAGGCGGAAGATGAGGCGTTCTTCCTCCAGGCGTCTGGTGGTGAGGGTGCGGCAGTGAAGGAGGCCCAGAACCTCCATGTCCTCGGCAGAGTGGAGGGGGAGTTGAAATGTTGGGCCACAGGGCGGTGTGGTTGATTGGTGCGGGTGTCCCAGAGATGTTCCCTAAAGCGCTCTGCTAGGAGGCGTCCAGTATCCCCAATGTAGAGGAGACCGCATCGGGAGCAACGGATGCAATAAGTGATATTAGTGGATGTGCAGGTAAACCTTTGATGGATGTGGAAGGCTCCTTTAGGGCCTTGGATGGAGGTGAGGGAGGAGGTGTGGGTGCAGGTTTTGCAGTTCCTGCGGTGGCAGGGGAAGGTGCCAGAATGAGAGGGTGGGTTGTAGGGGAGCATGGACCTGACCAGGTAGTCATGGAGGGAACGGTCTTTGCGGAAGGCGGAAAGGGGTGGGGAGGGAAATATATCCCTGGTGGTGGGGTCTTTTTGGAGGTGGCAGAAATGTCGGCGGATGATTTGATTTTTGCGAAGGTTGGTAGGGTGGAAGGTGAGCACCAGGGGCGTTCTGTCCTTGTTACGGTTGGAGGGGTGGGGTCTGAGGGCCGAGGTGCGGGATGTGGACGATATGCATTGGAGGGCATCTTTAACCACGTGGGAAGGGAAATTGCAGTTTCTAAAGAAGGAGGCCATCTGGTGTGTTCTGTGTTGGAACTGGTCCTCCTGGGAGCAGATACGGCAGAGGCGGAGGAATTGGGAATACGGGATGGCATTTTTGCAAGAGGTAGGGTGGGAAGAGGTGTAATCCAGGTAGCTGTAGGAGTTGGTGGGTTTGTAAAAAATGTCAGTGTCAAGTCGGTCGTCATTAATGGAGATGGAGAGGTCCAGGAAGGGGAGGCAGGTATCAGAGATGGTCCAGGAAGGGGAGGGAGGTGTCAGAGATGGTTCAGGAAGAGGAGGGAGGTGTCAATTCAGCCCTTCCAGCCTACACTGCCATTCAATATGATCATGATTGGATTCGCTATCTCAATGCCATTTGTATGAAGGTGTAAGGGGTACTGTACCTTTAAGAGAGTGGAAAAGCTAACAAGGACTTAGACAGGCATAGAGAGTCCGGAATAAGATAACAATGTAACTCTTGGTCAGAACAGCTCGCACTGGCTGGATTGCCATGAGACAATCAAATTTGGCCAATCAGTTTAAATTATGCCCCAATATACCAAACACCAATCAAAGTTGAATTTGGTATTTTGACAATATTAAAAACAATGAAACAATCTGATTTTTGTGGGTTATAAAACTGGAAAAAAATTGAACAGTTGGAAAAAGAACTGCCAAAACACCAAAAGATGTAGGCTGCCAGTAAGAACCCTCTGAGATGTACATGTCTAGAGGAGTTTGCACAGAAAAAAACATCAACACCAATCTGGGGAGCAAATTTACAGAGGAAGATACAAAGAGAAGATTCAACAGTGGCCGGTTTTGAAATCTGAATTTTTCTGTAAATCTTAATTGGGGGGGGGTGGGGGGGTTCATCAGACCAGTATTGTAGAGGGGAAGGTAAAAGATAGGTTTAGATAAATGAGTTGTAAATAATTGTTAGTTAATTATTCTCTGTTCGACTTCAAAAAATTTTTAATGTTTACTTAAAATGGTGATTTTTGGAATAGTTCTTTGCCTTTCGAATTTTCACAGATTACAGCACGGGGTAAATATCTTCTGTGTAGCTGGTTTAAATTAGCGGGGGTGGGAGGGTGGTGGTGGGGTTTACCCTGTGTCCTAACACATTTTCCTGTTTTCTCTTTATAACCGGGTAGGTCCGATCAAGGACAGTAGTGGGAGACTGTGTATTGAGTCGGAAGAGATAGGAGAGGTCTTGAATGAGTACTTTTCTTCAGTATTTATGAACGAAAGGGACCGTTTTGTTGAAGAGGAGAGTGTGAAACGGACTGGTAAGCTAGAGGAGATACTTGTTAGGAAGGAAGATGTGTTGGACATTTTGAACAACTTGAGGATAGACAAGTCCCCCGGGCCTGACGGGATATATCCTGGGATTATGTGGGAAGCAAGAGAGGAAATTGCAGTACCGTTGGCAATGATCTTTTTGTCTTCACTGTCAACGGGGGTGGTACCAGGGGACTGGAGAGTGGCGAATGTTGTGCCCCTGTTCAAAAAAGGGAATAGGGATAACCCTGGGAATTACAGGCCAGTTAGTCTTACTTCGGTGGTAGGCAAAGTAATGGAAAGGGTACTGAGGGATAGGATTTATGAGTATCTGGAAAGACACTGCTTGATTAGGGACAGTCAGCACGGATTTGTGAAGGGTAGGTCTTGCCTTACAAGTCTTATTGAATTCTTTGAGGAGGTGACCAAGCATGTGGATGAGGGTAGAGCAGTGGATGTAGTATACATGGATTTTAGTAAGGCATTTGATAAGGTTCCCCATGGTAGGCTTATGCGGAAAGTCAGGAGGCATGGGATAGAGGGAAATTTGGCCAATTGGATAGAAAACTGGCTAACCGGTCGAAGTCAGAAAGTGGTGGTAGATGGTAAATATTCAGCCTGGAGCCCAGTTCAAGTGGAGTTCCGCAGGGATCAGTTCTGGGTCCTCTGCTGTTTGTAATTTTTATTAATGACTTGGATGAGGAAGTCGAAGGGTGGGTCAGTAAATTTGCAGATGATACGAAGATTGGTGGAGTTGTGGATAGTGAGGAGGGCTGCTGTCGGCTGCAAAGGGACTTAGATATGATGCAGAGCTGGGCTGAGGAGTGGCAGATGGAGTTCAACCCTGCCAAGTGTGAGGTTGTCCATTTTGGAAAGACAAATAAGAATGCAGAATACAGGGTTAACGGTAGGGTTCTTAGTGAGGTGGAGGAACAGAGGAATCTTGGGGTCTATGTTCATAGATCTTTGAAAGTTGCCACTCAGGAGGATAGAGCTTGTAAGAAGGCCTATGGTGTATTAGCGTTCATTAGCAGAGGGATTGAATTCAAGAGTCGTGAAGTGATGTTGCAACTGTACAGGACTTTGGTTAGGCCACATTTGGAGTACTGTGTGCAGTTCTGGTCGCCTCACTTTAGGAAAGATGTGGAAGCTTTGGAGAGGGTGCAGAGAAGATTTACTAGGATGTTGCCTGGAATGGAGAATAGGTCGTACGAGGATAGGTTGAGAGTGCTAGGCCTTTTCTCGTTGGAACAGCAAAGGATGAGGGGTGACTTGATAGAGGTTTATAAGATGATCAGAGGAATAGATAGAGTAGACAGTCAGAAACTTTTTCCCCGGGTACAACAGAGTGTTATGAGGGGACATAAATTTAAGGTGAAGGGTGGAAGGTATAGGGGAGATGTCAGGGGTGGGTTCTTTACCCAGAGAGTGGTGGGGGCATGGAATGCGCTGCCTGTGGGAGTGGTAGAGTCAGAATCTTTGGTGACCTTTAAGCGGCAATTGGATAGGTACATGGATGGGTGCTTAAGCTAGGACAAATGTTCGGCACAACATCGTGGGCCAAAGGGCCTGTTCTGTGCTGTATTGTTCTATGTTCTATGTCTAACCCTTGATGCCTTTAAAAACTAGAAATAATTCATCTCTTTATTGATCATACTCAAAGACCCAGCCTCCGCAACTCTCTTTGGTAGCAAATTCCAAAGGTTGACAACCCTCTCTTTGAAGAATTGTTTCCTTATCTGAGCACTAAATGATCGACCCTTATCCTAAAATTGTGGGCTCTGGTTCTAGACTCCCCAATCAGAAAATACATTTTCCATGCATCTAGTCTGTCTAGTACTGTTATAATTTTATGTTTCCATCAGATTCCTTCTCATTCTTTTAAATTCCAGGGAATACACGCCCAGTTGAACTAATCTCTCCTCTTACAACAGTCTTTTATCTCTCCACCTTTCAGGCACTCTGCCTGTATTCCTGATGAAAGGCTTTTGCCCGAAACGTCGATTTTACTGCTCCTCGGATGCTGCCTGAACTGCTGTGCTTTTCCAGCACCACTCTAATCTAGACTCTGGTTTCCAGCATCTGCAGTCATTGTTTTTAACCTCTTACAACAGTCTTGTCAACCCTTGTATCAGCCTAGTGAACCTTTGCTGAATTCTTTCTATGGCACAGTTTCCTTTCTTAGACTGGGAGACCAAAATTGCACAGTATGCTCCAGATACAATTTTACCAAGGCCCTGTAAAACTGCAATAAGACATCCCTAATTCTGAACTCAAATCATCTTGTAATAAAGATAGCATACCAAGAAATCATTTGCCTTAATTACTTACCTAGACCTGCTCATTTATCATCACTAACTGATGTACAATGACATCCAGATCCCTTTGTGCATACAAATTTCAGAATATATCACAATTTAAACAATATTGTCTGTCTGTTTCTCACATCAAAGTGTACAATTTCACATTTATTCTTGGTGTACTGCCTCTACCATGTACTTGCTTGAACCCCGTCCAGTTTAATAATAACTTTTCTATAACAGTGCCAACAGAACTCTGTACAGTACTTCAGAAGAAGCCTCACCAACTTCCTCTACAATCTCAACATGACATCCCAACTCCTATACTCAAATTTCTGAACAATGAAGGCAAGCATGCTTATTGCCTTCTTAATCAACTGTATTACAAATTTCAAAGAATTATGTACCTGAACCCCTAGGTCTCTCTGTTTTACAACACTCCCCAATGTCCTACCATTAACTGTGTAAGACCTACCAGTGTTTGTATAATCAAAATGCAGTAACTCACATTTATCCAAATTACACTTCATTGGCCACTCCTTAGCCCATTGACCCAATTGATCAAGGTATCTTTGTAATCTTAGAAACCTTCTTCACTGTCCATTTTACCACCAATTTTGGTGTCATCTGCAAACAATGCCAGCCCTATATTCTCATCCAAACCATTTACATAAATGACAAATAAAAGTCATTTTATTGGTGGAACACATCACTAGTCACAGGGCCTCCAGGCCTCCATCACCACCCTATCACCTACTATAAAGCTAATTTTGTATCCAGTTGGCGAGCGCACCTTGAATCCCACGTGATCTAACTTTACTAATTAGTCTACCTTATCAAAGGCTTTACTAAAGTCCAAGTAAACAAAGTCTACTGCTCTGCCCTCATCAATCTTTTTGGCAACTTCATTATAAAACTCAAGCAAGTTTGCAAGACACGATTTTTCTCACACAAAGTCATGCTGACTATCCATAATCAATCCTTGCCCTTCGAATGCATGTAAATTCTGTCTGTCAGAATCACCTCCAACAACTTACCACCTGCTGTCAGACTCAGGTCTATAGTTACTAGGCTTCTCCTTATAGCCTTTCTTAAAAAATGGCACAACATTTGCCCCCTCCAGTCCTCTGGTACTTCACCCGTGTTCATAGATGAGACAAATATTTCTGCTAGGGACCCCGCAATTTCCTACCTAATTTCCCACAGTATCCTGGGATACACTGATCATGTCCTGGAGATTTATCTACTTTTATGTTTCCTAAGACCTCCGGCACTTCCTCTTCTGTATTGTGAACTATTTTAAAGACATCAACATTTATTTTTGAGTTCTCTATCCTCCATTGTTTTCTCAACATCGATGTTAATGTGCAATTATTTTCTTGGAAAATAAGTGACTGACCATTTAATCCCCATCTCATCTTCTTTTTAGAACACTATACCAAACTGCTGTCGCTGTCAACAGTCAGTTTAAATAGTTTCTCAAAATTTGGTGCTGCTAAAACTGGTGTGGTTGTCAACATAACTTTCCAATTGTAAAAGCACTCTTGCATTATTTTTCTCATTTAAATTTATTGCCTTTCTTTGGTAAGATTCTCAGGGGAGACACTACCATGCTAAAATTCAGAATTAAGTTCCAATAAAATTCACTTATTCCCATATTCTGCAGACTTATGCGCTTTGTCTTAGCCACTGAAAAAAGCACTTCTGTATTACTCAATCTGATTACTGAAAGTTCAATGTTTGAATTTTCAGGATTGAATATTACATTTTTTCCCAAGTTTGTGTTGCATTGAGCCTTATTTTGGCGGCATTCTGACAGAAGGCCTAGCAAGCTATCTTACCAAAGCTGCCTTGTTAACCACCTACCCTTACGACCAATTCTGGCCTCACACAGTTTGCAGAATGACTTGCCACTCAATGCTAATCCTGGAATTTTCCAAAATCCGTTGCCATCTCTAAAAGCCCTTTGTGTTGCTGGACAAGCTGGCAGTACAGACCTGCCCTACGTGATTCCTGGCATTTTCCCTAGCTCTGGCAGGCAAGGAGTAATTGGCACTCTGTTGTATGTCTTGCTGGATGGTGTTGTGCAGAGTTAGAACCTTCTCTTCCCTCAGGATCACTAGTGGAGATCATGACACCCGACTATGCCAGCTTGGTCTGAGGTTGCCAATCAGGTTAAAACAGTTTCAGCTATCTTGGGGAATGCACAGCACATTGCAAAAAGGCTATCTTATCTCCAATAACTCATATTCACCTTATCTCGGATTGTGTACACACCTCTTCCCAAGTGCCTTTCCACTGTTATTTCTGCCCTGCGCCATCTTCTATCACTTGCTGTAACCCACTCCAACCCATGAAGCTGCTAATTTTACATGTCCTCAGCACAGCCTAATCACTCACTCAGGATACCTTCCCAACTGCATGAATAGTAACAGCTGTGCCACCTACTTTCATGTCTCTTAATACCTGTCTCCCTGTCACTGGCCACCCGGGTGTTTTCCTGTCTTCCTGGTGGTGGAAATTGAATAAAGATTCGTGCACTTTGTGTCTTTCACTGTGTCTCACACCTGCACACACACACCATGGGTGCTGGGGGAAAAATAAGCACTACCGCACTTAGGCGGTAGTGTGGGGGTTAAAGAAAAAAAATAAAAAAAAATAAAATAAACCGCAAGCACCCCATAACCTGAGCCGCCTAAACAAAAACAAAAAACAAACAAACAGGGACCTACAAAAAAAAAATACCTGTCTCCCTCTCATTGCAGAATTAAAATAGCCACCAATAAGGCAGAAAGACAACATTCAGCTCCTCACCCTTGTGGAAAACATCCTGTCTCTGACAACCTTGAAAGGCTATTTATAAGCCCCTGGCCCAATATTGGAGGATGCCCTTCACTCACTATACCAGACCCTCCTCAGTGAAAGCTATTTTCCGTTGACTTAAATGAAGCTTACTGACAACCATGACAAGCTTCCTTCCCTTGTTTGCGCTCCAGCCAAGTTAAGACAAAAGTAATATGAACCTGTTATTTCTGGTTGAGGGAAGCAAAGTGAAAAGGCAAGGCAAGGCAAGACAATGTAAGACATGGAATCCATGAATATCCAGGTAGGGTCAGGTAGTGAGCAAAGACCCCAGAAATTAGGCCTATTTTAGTCCCTGAGTGCATAATGTGCTTGTTGCAGACTTTTAATGATAATTACTGGTGCATCCCAAAGTGCTCGATTGAAGAGCAGAAGTGCACTGTAAGTCGATTTGATATGTGCCAGGATGGTTTTGAAAGGCTGGCACATATCAGATGCCAATGTCAGTGGATGTGGGGTGCATGTGGCTGGTGCTGATGAAGCATGTTCTAAGATGCTGATGCTCAGAGTCTAACATGAAGATCTTTTGGAGCAAGTGACAATCTAAATTTGCCACATACTTGCTCTGGTTTTCATGGCAAATTTTCTTGACATGTAACTTGTTTGTTAAGCTTGGCAAGAGTTGTTAAGCTGAATATTAGTGAGGCAAGTTGGGCTATTAGCAAGGTATTTAACGAGCAATAATCTTCCTTGATAGGAAACTTGCAGCTGCTGAGCAAGAAATTCATTGTGTTGCTTGTCAAAAGAAACAGATGGCCCCTAGGGAGTACTAAGGACAAAAGGGACTGCAGTGTACAAGTCCACAGATTGCTGAAGGTGTCAGCATGGGAGGTAGGGTGGTGAAGAAGGCATATGGGATGCTTGCCTTCAAGAGTCTGGTATAGAATGTAGGAGCAAAGAAGTCTTGTTGCAACTTTATAAAGCATTGGTTAGGCCACAGATGGAATACTGTATGCAGCGCTGGTCACCACACAACTGGAAGGACATGACTGCACTACAGAGGGTGCGGGGTAGAGACATCTGGATGTTGCCTGGGATAAAAAGTCTCAGCTATAAAGAGAGACTGAGTAGGTTGGATTTGTTTTCACTGGAGCAGAGGAGGCTGAGGAGTGATCTGATTGAGGTGTACAAAAATATGAGAGACATAGATAGGGTAGATCTTGAGAATCTTTTCTCCATGGCAAATGTCCCAAAGACAGCCCAAGTGTAAGGTGAGGAATAATAGGTTTAGAAGGAATTTGAGGAAACATTTTTTAACCCAGAAGGTGGTAGAAATATGGAACATGTTGTTTGATAGGTACTCTTCTAATGTTTAAGAAGCATCTGGATGAGCACTTAAAATGACAGGGCATAGTATGCCATCAACCAAATGCAGGTAAATGGGATTAGTAGAGTTTAGTGTTCATTGGTAAGCACAGACACGATGGGCCGAAGAGCCTGCTTCTATGCTGTGTGACTCTTTGAATAACATAAAAGATGGAATGAGATGCTCTTGATGTCAAGATGGACCTTGCTGGGCTTCTCAATTGATTCTGCCACAAATCCCACTATTGCCCACATTGCTCAGACCTCTATAAAATGCCATTCTTAATTTCTCATTCATTTTGATTTATTCCCTATTTCTTTCACCATGGTAAATACACTTGAGTATCCACTCTGCCTTGGAGTCTGTTTAACAAATTAATATGAGAAACTTGCTGATGTTTACTTTAGGATACTCATCACATAATGCACCTATTTCTTTTTATTTGATAAAGTACAGTGAACCTTGCTTTTAATGGTTCCCAGGAACAGGTAACAATACTAATACCTTGTCACCAGCAAAACAATTCTCAACTTTGTTATTTTCTATCTTCACTAGTTTGTATTATTTGTTAAACCAACCCTTTGGCCAACTCATAACTTTTGGTTAGCTTTTTTGTGGAAATACACTACATAGGTTGGAAATATAATCTCTGAGCCTTGGTTTGGTTCCTCTTGCTTGATGTCTATTTATCAGTTCAAAAAAACTAAATCCTGTGGACTCATTATGAGCATCCATAATGGTAAACAAAAGCAAGGAAATTTCTTTATCCTAGTCATTAGGACATTCCTGATAATAAGTTCTAATCATACTGTTTAAAGCTTGATGCCATCTTTCTAAAGTTCCTTGAGATTATGGATGATAAATTAAAGATATAAATTGTTTTAATCCCAAAGTATACATTATATCTTAATATTTGTAACAATTTGAATCTTGAACTGATTGTATTTATTTGGGTAATCCATATCCTGAAAAATGCTGACCTAATATTTGCACTACCTGGTTTGCTGTAATTTTCCACAAATTGCCTCAGAAATTCTTGTTGACACATGCATAGCTGTTAAAAATATATTGAGTTTCACTCTTGGTTTTAAGCAGGGACCTACAAAGTCTCTTAAGACTGTGCAAAATAGTTCTTTGAAAGCTGGTATCAGAATTAAACACACAAGTTTAATTGATGCTTAATGTTTCCCAACTACTTGACAATAATGGCATGGCTGGCAAAATTCAATCACATATTTATGTAATCTTTGTCAAAATATTTCAGCATTTTAGTCTGTGTTTTCTAATACACAAGTGATTTGCCATTGGAATTTTGTGAGTTACTCTTCTTTGATATAGTACTCATATAAACCCACCACTCAGTGGACAAATGCCTATTCCTGATTGGTAGGTAGTTGAAGTTATTTCCATTTCCACATCAGTAATTTATCTTTTGAAAAATAACACTCATGTACTGAATTAATCCACAAATGCCAGTATTCATCACCAAGTCATCCTTAATTTCACATGAAAAGTCCTTGATTTTAGTACCGCCTCATTCAGAGTCAGCTACCAGTGTTAGCATCTCTGACAATCACAACATGTACTGGTTCTGATTCAATTTCTGAGTAGGCTATTCAGTATCTGTCTCTCAATTTAGCATCCTCTTAGGCTATACTAACTGCTAGAGGCTACAGAAAAACCAGTGAGATTAATTGGCGCATATACACTTGGTGCAGAGAATAGGAATCAATCAGACAGCATGACAGACCAGATAATTGCTTTGATTGCAGCTGTGAACAAATGTAAATGCATTCCTGAGTGTGCAGATTAGATTAAATAAATCCCAAGAGTTACCTGAATCCAAAGGAAGAGGCCACATTTCCCTATGGTGAGGCAAGTAAGTCTGTAGTGATATTGTGGGATCCTGGGGACAGTCAAATTCTACTCTTGGGAAAATACATGATCTTCCCACCTGAGAATGCACTATGTGCCGAGGTGTAGATAAAAGGAATTGATGGAGGCTACATGTTCGTCCCTCTTTATTGGATGCAACTGGTATACCATTTTTTTTATTAAGACCAATGACTGTGGGAATTGCTCATGGATGGAATCGGCTTGCTTCCCCATAACGACATGGCAGAAATAAGGATAGTAGTTGTCTGTAAGAAGCCCATGATTTCATGTAAACCGAACAGCATGAGAAAGTGTCTAGCATTTTTACTGACTGTGGTGACATAGTCTATGACCAGACAAATTCAACCAGTGGAGGCTGAGGAGGCATCACAAGCAGAAGAACCTCCAGTTTTGTACCTGAAACATTTCTCAGGAGTACTGAAAGACCCCAAGGAAGTAATAAATAAAACTTCCTTAGTAGCAACCCAACAAGTGGATTGTCTGTTAAAAACACCAGCTCAGGCAGCTTACACTGAAACCGACAGAAGCAATCTCTGAATGTTACTACATTAAAAAATGAAATCCTTGTGAGGAAACGGGAGACTTCCTTAGAAACCTGCAAATGAGGAGTGAGCAGTGATCCATCAGACAGTGGTGCCACTGAGGTACTGTAGGGAAATATTACATATATCTTATGAAATTCAAATGGCTGGGCATGTCATTATATGCAAAATCCAAGTGTACAACAACTACCACTTCTATTAGCTCTGGCTCCAACAGACTAATGGGTCTGTTTCTGTGCTGTATGACTGTATCACTCTATATCCAATTCTTTACCCACAAATGCTTCTAGGACATCACTGATGTCACTGATGTCATTTTCGTCAGAGCACACCTGTTAATATCCTTTCCTGCAATGCGTAGAGTCCAGCAGCCGAAGCAATTACATTTTTCACCATCAATGGCTTCCCCTGGATGCAAGGCACTACAAGCTGCACACGCACTGCTTTGAGAGTGTCCAATCACTAGTCTGCAGAGCTTGACAACAAAAAATGCTTCCATCAATGTTCAACCAACAATTGTAGCCAGATTTTAGATGTCTGCTTCTGGTAATCTGGGAGCTACCATGATGCATACATATTGGAAAATTCACAGGTTCCTACATCCTTCCAAAGTCCTCAGTCATATAGGGCTGGCAACTGGGAGGCAAGGGCTACCCTTTCCAAACACGGCTGATGACACCTGCACAAAATCCTCCGTCCGACACAATGCTGTCTATGCTTCCACCAAAGACACAGTGAAACAGGCCACAGGCCTCCTGAGAATGTGGTTTTGATGCCTGGGCCTGCAGAGTCTTGCTGTATAGCACAGAAGGGGCATCGCATCATTGTGGAATTTGTGCCCTTCGCAACTAGAGCTAACAAAAGGAGGTTATCTTGCAAGCAGAAAAACTGGAGGATCAACTCCAATTTTCTAAGGGTGAAGATAAAGATGCAGTTCAGGACATTGATTGGAGGGACATCAAAGAAAAATTATGCAGTAATGCATCATTAGATGCAAAAGTCCTAGTTGAAATTCCATGCAGGATAAATGTGCTGCACTCAGACTTCTTTCCAATATCTAACTTTCTGTTGTTATTTTTTAAAATTCACTCATGGGACATGGGCAATGCTGACTGGCTAGCATTTATTCCTACTTGTCTTTGAGAAAGTGGTGGCGAGCTGCTAATCAGTGCAGTCCATGTACTATAGGTAGAACCACAATGCTGTTAGGGAGGGAATTCCAGGATTGTGGTCCACCATAGGAAATGCAATATATTTCCAAGTCAAGATGGTAAGTGGTTTGGAGGGGAACTTGCAAGTGGCAATGCTACCAAGTACTTGTTGTCCTTGTCCTTTTTTACAATAATTACTTGAATATTAATTGAAGATCAGTTTATATTAGATTTTCTGTTCCATGTTTTAATTTAAATATTTCAAGCCTTCAAGATGGAAGTGGTTGTGGGTTTGGAAAGTGCTATCTAAGGAACTTTAATGAATTTCTACAGTGCATCTTGTAGACAGTTCACACTGCTGCTACTGAGTGTCAGTGGTGGAAGGAGTGGATGTGGTGCCAATCAAGTGAGCTGCTTTGTCCTGAAAGGTTTTAAGCTTCTAGAGTGTTGTTGGAGCTGTACTCATTCAGGCAAATGAGACTATTTCATCACATTCCTGACTTGTGTCTGGTGAACAGGTTTTGGAGAATCGGGAGAATCACTGCAGTATTCTGAGCCTGATAGTGGCACTTATCGTCATGAATAAAAAAAAATGACCCTTCTTCCTGTCTTGCAGGGCATTGTGGATCATCTAGAATATTGCACTGACACATATTGCACTCTCATTACAGCTGGCTATGTCTGGTGATGTGGCACCCTTTGCTATCATCAATAAGAAACACTGCTCTCCATTCTACCACGCTGTTGAATCAGGATCACCAGATCCTTGTTGACAAACTGAGGAAGTGACTTGTCTTTCTGGGTCTTGAGGATAATAATGCAGGGCAACAGCGTGAAGAAGAGTTCTTGGTCTGCTGCATCTTTAAGTGGTGCGCAGATAAGATTTAAATATAGAGGCAATGGTGTGAATGTTTCAATATTCTGGCAGTAGTAAGTATTTGTAACTCTCATGCCACACAATTCCATGAGATGAAAGATGAAGAGTCTTGTTGCACAATTAAAGATGAGGAGCAGATGACTGTGTGAAAAAAGTCACCATCTGGCATGGCAAATCAGGCACCATGAATCTCAATTGAAAAAGCAGTTTGCCAAGAAATAGGAAAACTCAGCCCTATGTTTAGATATTTGTGTTGAGATTTTCTAACTCTTCTATTTATAATTGAAAGCTTTGATTTTTCTTTTTCTGTGTAATAAACTAATGTTCTGTTTTCAAGAATATCTGCAGCCTAATGTGGATATGTCTCAGGGACTAACCACCACTTTAACCAATTAAATATTTGATCTAACAAGCCAAGTTTCATTCTGCAATCTTACTCCTCAGTATTAGTTAACATCTGGGATTATAACAAAAGTTAATTTACAAAGCAACTCAGGAGATAATTGTTCCAAAATTTACTGAATGAAGATGTGGACTTTATATTACATAATAATTTGGCAGGTATGAAATTCTTGGCATCTCTGTGAGTTTAAGACCAGCAGATAAGTTGAGAGAAATGGAGTTTTTGCCAGAAGAACATTCAGGACTGCTCCATGCTTGAGCAGTAGCAAAAGCCCAAGCTAATAAGCCTCATCAGGATAAAGTGAAAAAAAGTGACTATCCCGGGGCCAAACAATTTTAGGATCAGAAATCCAAAAATATCAAAGGCAGCATCAGAAACTAGTCTCTACTAAGAAAACCAGATCATGCATGGAAGATTAGTTTGCTAGTGATGAACATGAAGTGGCGACAACACTTGTGCATCAGCTAGAGGAAACAAATCACATAAATGAAGGCTTGAAATACTTAAATTAAAACATGGAACAGAAAATCTAATATAAACTGATCTTCAATTAATATTCAAGTAATTATTGTAAAAAAGGCATTGAACAGAAGAAATTGCCAATGAATGGGAACAGTTGATTGAATGCCAGGTTAAATTCCTGGACTATCAAACACAGGAACTTTGTGTTGAAATCATAAATGAAAGTTTTGAGCTCCAGTGCCATGTGGAGAACAAGAAAGTTGAGCTATGTATTTTAGATTCAGCTGACTTTAAAAGCACTCATGGAATTTTTAAGGAACAGAATGAGGAACTGATTGGAGCAGAGGCTCAGCTGAATGATAAGATTGACCAACCTGAAAGGAATTGGACAATAAGAGAGGAAAGAAATGTTTGCAGGAAACTGTGAAAGAAGTGGAAATGAAAGCACCAGTTTTGAAGAATCAGTGGAACCAAAATGAATAACAAGAAAATGACTTCTCTTGACACAGGTTTAGTCATCTGAAACAACATTTCCTATGGCGGATTGAGAGAGACAACATTGAAGCTAGTTGTCAATCAGAAGAATATGCTTTCTTTAACAAACTTAAAGGTACTGTTGATTACTAGTTAATGCATCCTCAAATGATGAATCAGTAATCCACAGTGAAAGGCAAAATGGGGTCCTCTTTTCAGAAATGTATTGTCTACTGCCAAGTCTGGCTCAGTAGAAGGATGACAGACAAAGCTGCAATCAATGGCACATCTCCTGACCTCTCAAAACATCTTCAACGCCTACAAAATCAAGTCAGAAGTATAACAGACAACAATCAGCACAATGATAAAATATGAATGTAGTACATTGTATCTTTTGAATCCATAAAAATTAATTCAATGGTATCTTTAGTGCTGCATCCTATATCACCAATGGCATGTTAGCAAAACGATGAAAACATCCAACTCCCCGTTACACAGCATCGTGAGATGCCAGCATCATTGCAGGCACCACCACTTTCTGAGAGAAATTTGGGATGGCATTAAATGGAGTCAGTCCATGTGGCCCACATTCCAAGAACAGGGAATTATAATATTTCTTTGCTGTCTTCAACATTTTGTTTCCTTTCAGTATCCATCAGAACTTAATCCTAACTTAAAAATAGAACAAAATAATTCTTTACTTTTAACTTAAGTTTTATGGTCATGATGAACAAAGTAAATATTTTTGGACATGTAATTAATGATTACATATACAATGTTTAATACCTACTAACAATTCCAGTTTAAACGTTCCTGCAAATAATTTCTAGAATCATATCATCTGTTACTCAAAATTCTCAGTGGAGGCATCAAAATGAGTTTCAGAGAAATGGTGCATATGAAGAATGAAACAGATAATGAATATTACCTTTACCTGGACGACCACATTTTTCTGTTTGTGTGCCACTATCATGTAACACTGCACATTCTTTCCCAAAAGCTTGTAAAACTGAAATGAAAAGTTAGCACAATTTAGGGATATGTATGCACTAAAAAGGATACTACTTCAAAGCATTCATAAAAAAAGCCTGCTTGGATAAACTTCAAGTTTAAAGAGTGAAGAAGGGCAGAGAAAAATTTTCTATGTTGATATCATGATAATATGATTCAGCATAATCTACATCAAATAACTTTTAAGAAGAATACAATTTTAAAAATGTATCATGGTTGTAACATGGAATCATGATGTGTAATTAACTCATACCATTGGAAAATAATGCAAGCAGCATACAAATTCCGTGCTATAAACATATTTCCAGAACTGCAGCATGCTGCTTCAATCTTAAAACGGACCAATTAAAGCCTGCCTGCATTTAGATTAGATTACATTACAGTGTGGAAACAGGCCCTTCGGCCCAACAAGTCCACATCGACCCGCCGAAGCGAAACCCACCCATACCCCTAACCTAACACTACGGGCAATTTAGTATGGCCAATTCACCTGACCTGCACATCTTTGGACTGTGGGAGGAAACCGGAGCACCCGGAGGAAACCCACACAGACACGGGGAGAACGTGCAAACTCCACACAGTCAGTCGCCTGAGGCGGGAATTGAACCCCGGACTCTGGCGCTGTGAGGCAGCAGTGCTAACCACTGGGCCACCGTGCCGCCCTTTAAAACTGAGCAGCTCTTTGGCTAGAAATGGGGCGAAACATGATGAATAGTACACCAGGTCAGAAAGAAGACTCCGAGATTCTCAGATTTCATGCTAATCGGCCTGAGTCCAGAAGGATCAAAAAAGATGAGAAAAGATCTCTACAGCAGAGGAACATGAGGCCCTGCAGATAGACACCGCAAAGGCAATTTGAGCAAATAGTTGATGAATTCAATGCTAGGACAATGGCCTCGAAAGAGGCCTGACTGCAGTGTCAGAAGAAGTTTAATTATTTCACACAGGTGGTCAAGATAAATAAAATGACTTCAAATTCTATATTCCATTAACTTTCTTTTATTCGGCCAAGGAATGGAGGCTTTGCTGGCTAGGTCAGCATTCGCACAACCCTAATTGCTCTTTAGAAGGTCGTGCTGAGTTGCCTCGAGTGGCAAGTCACAGTAGTGTGAATCTGCTCCCTTGACATTTGAGGTAATAGAGATTAGACGTATTAATAAAGGAGTCTTGATGGATTACTGCAGTCTATCTTGTAGATGATTCATACTGCCTCCACTGTGTGTCAGTGATGAAGTGGGTGAAGGCTGAAGGTGGTTCAGGACTGCTAATGAAACGTGATGCTTAGACCTGAATAGTCTTAACCTCTTCAGCTTTTTTGACTCTGTACATACTTGGCCAGTGGATACAATTCCATTACACTCCTAAATTATCCCTCGTAGATGGGAACAAGAATTTACTCATAGCAGAATTCCTGAACTCTGACTTGCTGTTGTAGCTACAGTAATTGTATTACTGGTTCAGTTCATTTTTTTGCTAAAAACAGAATGTTGATATGGTGAATTCTGCAATACTAATGCCATTATGTCTGCAGGAAGTGTCTTTGTTTGGAATTCTATCAGATTACATGGATTGGTTGAAGTGGCAATTAGAGGCAATAAGAAATATGCAGGAGCGGGGAGTGTGATGGATAACAGTTATAGGAAGGAAGAAAAGCCGCAGTTACAGTCAAGTGGATAGGTTACCTCCAGGAAAGGTAGGAGAGGGAGGCAGGTAGTGCAGGAGTCTCCTGTGGCTATCCTCATCTCAAACATGTTTTGGAAAATGTAGAAGGTGATGGACTCTAAGGGGAATGTAGCATGGACAGCCAAGTTTCTAATACTAAGAATGACTCTAATGTAATGAGTGATATGTCAGGTTCTAAACGATTATGATGGGGAATCTCTAGTCCGAGGAATTGACAGACATTTCTGCAGCCAGCAGTCAAAAATCAGAATGGTGCATTGCCTCCCAGGTGCCAGGATCAAGGGTATCTTGGAGAGGGTGCAGAATGTTCTCAAAGGGGAGAGGAACCAGCAGGAGGTCATTGTACACATCGGAACTAATGACATAGGAAGGGAAAAGGATTCTAAAGGGAAAATATAGAAAGTCAGACAGGAACTTAAAAAGGAGGTCCTCGAGGGTAATAATATCTGGATTACTCCCAGTGTTATGAGCTAGTGAGGATAAGAATAGGAGGATAGAGCAAATGAATGTGTGGCTGAGAAGTTGGTGCAGGGGAGAAGGGTTCACATTTTTGGATCATTAGAATCCTTGCTGGGGTAGAAGTGACCTGTACAAGAAGGACGGATTGCACCTGACTTGGAAGGGGGCTAATATACTGGCAGGGAGATTTGCTAGAGCTGCTCGGGAGGATTTAAACTAGTAAGGTGGGGGGGAGGGGGGGCGCTGGGACCAGGAAAATAGTGGAAAAAATGATCAATCTGAGACGGTTGGGTATGTTGGGAAAAGGAGTGAGTCAACCAGTCAGGGTAGGCAGGAACAAAGCAGAGAACAAGGTAGGACTGATAAATTAAACTGCATTATTTAACGCAAGAGTCCGAACAGGGAAGGCAAATGAACTCAGGGCATGGTTAGGAACATGGCACTGGGATATCATAGGAATTTCATCGACATAGCTCGGGGATGGACAAGACTGGCAACTTAATGTTCCAGGATACAAATGCTATTGGAAGAATAGAAAGGGGGCAAGGGTGGGGTGGGGGGGAGGTGCGTTTTTGTTAAGGGATAGCATTATGGCTGTGCTCAGGGAGAATACTTCTGAGAACACATCAAAGAACGTTATTTGCGTGGAACTGAGAAATAAGAAAGGGATGATTACCTTACTGGGATTGTATTATAAACCCCACCCCACTGAGGAGAAGGGCATGGAAGATATAGAATGTGGGGAATTAGATAGTGGCATCTTGAAAAATATCCATATTACAAAGGAGGAGGTGCTGGATGTCTTAAAATGCATAAAAGTGGACAAATCACCAGTACTTGATCAGGTGTACCCTAGAATTCTGTGGGGAGCTAGGGAGGTGATTTCTGGGCTCCTTGTGAGATATGTGTATCATTGATAGTCACAGGTGAGGTGCTGGAACACTGGCAGTTGCCTAACCTGGTGCACTATTTAAGAAATGTGGTAAGGAAAAGCCAGGGAACTATAGACCAGTGAGCCTGACATCAGTGGTGGGCAAGTTGTTGGAGGGAATCCTGAGGGACATAATTTACCTGTATTTGGAAAGGCAAGGACTGATTAGGGATAGTCAACATGGCTATGTGCGTGGGAAATCATGTTTAATTAACTTGATTGAGTTTTTGAAAAGGTAAGGAAGAAGTTTGATGAGGGTAGAGTGGTGGACGTGATATAAATGGACTTTAATAAGGTGGTTGACAAGATTCCTTATAGAATACCGGTTAGTAAGGTTAGATTTCATGGAATACAGGGAGAACTCGTCATTTGGATACAGAATGGGCTCGAAGGTAGAAGACAGAGGGTGGTGGTGGAGGGTTGGCTTTCAGACTGGAGGCCTGTGACCAGTGGTGTGCTGGGTCCACTGCTTTTCATCATTTATATAAATGATTTGGATGTGAACGTATGAGGTATAGTTAGTAAGTTTGTAGATGACACCAAAATTGGAGGTGCGATGGACAGCAAAGAAGGTTACTTCGGAGTACAACAGAATCTTGATCAGATGGGCCAATGGGCTGAGAAATGGCCAATGGAGTTTAATTTAGATAAATGTATTGTGCTGCATTTTGGAAAGGCAAATCAGAGCAGGACTTATGCTTATAATGGTACGGTCTTGTGGAGTGTTGCTGAACAAAGAGACCTTGAAGTGCAGGTTCATAGTTTCTTGAAAGCAGAGTTGCAAGTAGACAGGAGAGTGAAGAATACATTTGGTATGCTCTCCTTTATTGGTCAGACCATAGAGTATAGGAGTTGGGAGGTCATGTTGCAGCTGTACAGGACATTGGTTAGACCACTTTTGGAATACTGTGTGTAATTCTGGTCTCCCTCCTACTGGAAGGATGTTGTGAAACTTGAAAGGGCTCATAAAAGATTTATAAGGATGTAGCCAAGATTAGAGGATTTGACCTATAGGGAGAGGCTGAATAGGCTGGGGCTGTTTTGCATGGAGTGTCGGAGGCTAAGGGGTGACTTTATAAAGGCTTATAAAATCATGAGGGGCATGGATAGGGTAAATAGATAGGTCTTTTCTCTGGGTTAGGAGAGTACAGAGCTAGAGGCCATAGGTTTAGGGTGAGAGGGGAAAATTTTAAAAGGGACCTAAGGGGCAACTTTTCACACAGAAGGTGGTGCATGTACGGAATGAGCTGCTAGAGGAAGTGGTGGGTATATTAATCGGAAGAGATTAGAGGGATATGGGTCAAGTGCTGGCAAATGGGACTAGATTAGGTTAGGCTGTCTGGTCAGCATGGACAAGTTGGACCAAAGGTTCTGATTCTGTGCTGTACATCTCTATACTCTTTGACTCGATTTTTGCTCGGCTCCTTAATGCCATTCTAAATCAAATGCTGTCTTGATCGTGCATGCAGTTGCTCTCTCATCACCTCCAAAATGCAGTTCATTACATGATATCAGTACAGAGCCTTGGTTCAAGAATAGACAAAAGAGCTAAACTCCAGAGATCATGAGAGGGTGACAGCTTTTGACCTATCCGCCCAAATATGATATTGTCTAGGTTTGATGCATTTGAACTGAGACTGCTTTAGTAGATCCAAAATGAGTATGGGGATCCATGCTCTTGCAATCCAGAAAATTGGAACATGGTGAATGTTAAGGAAAAGCAGTCTAATTGCAAACTACTGCAAATTTAGTCATGAGGGTGGACTGTGATCAGTTGTATCTGTCCTGCTAAGTTGGTCTGGACATTGGACAGGGAGGGGGTTCACGTATAATCTGTGGGTTTTTTACAAGTCAGTTCATGACATTATCAAGATTGTTCAAGTCATTGTACTTGGCCGCTGAGAGAATGGTCACAGTGATAAGGGAAAATTGCAGATATTATGGGGTGACCAAGTTGTATTCATGAAGTGGGGTGGGGAGGACATGGATGGGTACATAAAGTATGTCATGGTCACTTTGACCTTGATATCACAATGAGGGATATGTAGAATTGAAGTAAGTCGTGGGTCAATCACTCAAATAAAAAGTTGAAACCTCATTGTATTTATCCGAAAATCTATTGAGCAATAATGTCTCAAGGTGGAAAACTGAGTTTCCAAAGGAAGAAACGTAAGTCACTGCTTTTTCCAAGTAGATGGAGCTCAACTTGGCAATGTGAAACTTTCTGCAGGGCCACTGTGGTAATCATAACTGCAATGATTAAATAATGCTATTCATTTGCTTTCAATTTATAATTAATCTGGAAGTCAACATTCAACACAGCATCCAATTCCGAAACGCACTTACGAAATAATCATTGGGAGTAAAAAGTACTCACTGATTGCCACCTTGTGATCACTAGATCAACAAAACTTAATAGAACAAGGCTTTCTCAATTACAACTTTATCTTACCAATTAGCCAAGCCACACAGTCCCAAAGTTGAAAACTCACATATTATAGTTGCCGCATCCTCACATACAACAGGAACTGTGCCCAGGCATAACTATTGAGGTTCATGGGAGTTGCTAGGATGGGGCTCTTGGCAGTTGTCTACTAGTAATGGAAAATGGACACTTTGATGGATTATACTTAGCCCTAATTCTTTTGAGTATTCAGTTCATTGCACTTAGATCTTTGTGCATGCTACATATTACCCTCTATGAGAACATGCCATTCAACTTCACTGTGAAGAACTACAGGGCTCAGGCATGTCTTTAAGAACACATGAAGTCAATGTTAGGTCTGTTTTAATATAGTTGTTCTTCTGTTTATGCTATTAATCCAAGGAAACAGGCACAGAATGCAGCAGAGGGATCATTTTCTACAAATCCAACATGTATAGCAGTCATTATTAGCTACAACTACATCTAGAGGAGTAAGCAATGGGACATAATTCACCAAGGAAGTAGAGGGTTCTGTTGCAGAACAATAGCTACAGACATTGGTGCTGCTATCTGCAATGATTGACGTCCAGTGCAGAGGAAGACCAAGGGTATTCCAAGTCATTGTGTCATACTTATGCCACTAGATAAGAACTTATTTTCATAAGGATTCAGTGACAATCAATTCAACATGCTCGCTGCTTTAAGCTCAAAGGGAAAATTGCTCTGTTAGTCAAGAAATAGTTTCTGCATCAGTTTTCTGATGAAAGATCATCAACTTGAAATGCTAACTTTGTTTTTCTTTCCATTAATGCTACTTGAACTGCATTTCCAGTTTTATTTCAGATTTTAAATATCTGCAGAATTTTACTTTGTCATAGAAGATAGGGACATTTTCAAGATGTGGGATTGGGAATGTAAACAATTGATAGAGATGTGTTGGAAAAGCAGGAGAAGAAATATGGAAATGTCGTGTTGGAGGAAAATGGACTATTCATCAATTTGAGTTTGATGAAGATGATAATTTGTTACAGTTGCAGCCTCAGTTCCATATTTAGAATTGATAGCAACAACAAATTCTTACAAATTTATTACAAATTTATTTCAGGGAGAGGATGGCACAGATTGATTGTCTCTGGACTGGTAATTCAGAGACCACATCATGTTCTGGGCAATTGGCTTTGAATCCCACCATTATAGATGGTTGAAATATCAGAAAAATGTGAATTAAGATCTCATGGTGAAATCAATGTCTGTACTAACCCCCTTTAGGGAAGGAAATCTTGCCTGGAGTCACCTATGTGTTCTCATGTGACTATCTAGGCCAAAGCAGCCCTCTGATTGGCACCACATCTACAAACATTCACTCCCTCCCCTAATAATGTACAGTAGTAGTGTACAAGATGCACTGCATGAATTCACCAAGAATCCTTAAACAACACCTTCCAAACCCATGACTACTTCCATCTATGTGGACAAGGCCAGCAAAAACATCAGAGAACTACCTCTCATGGAAGCAAGTTCCCCTCCAAGCTACTCATCATTCCTTCATTGGCCTTCTTTCATTGTTGCTCAGCCAAAGTCTTGGAATTCTGTCCTTGGCAGTGTTATGAGTATGCTGACACCAAATGGGCTGCAGAAGTTCCAAAAGGAAAGCTTACCAGCTTCTCAAGGGCAACTAGGGTTGGGCAATAAATGCTGGCCCAGCCTGCAACATCCAAATCCCACTAAGGAACACAAAAAAATTAAGTGTTTACAAAGTATGCTGAAAACGAATTAAAAGAGTCATGAAGTGTAATGGAATTAACGAAATTGTAAAATATTTCATAAATATTTACCTTTTTGAATAGACATGAATTCCTCTTGCATAGTATCGGTGAAAGAGGAGGTCACTTCTAAGGATAACAACAGTGTATATTATTAAACTGGAACAATCTTTCTGAACAGTCAATATATCCAAATCTAAGAGTAAAATCTCAGTAAGTCAAATCACACAGAAATCCAGTGGCATACACATCACCTGAACTTTGCGATATGCAAGGTAGCCATTATGAGCTTTCAGCTGACAGCAGCAAAAGCAAATGGTGAATTAGAATGCCAGAGTTCTTGTAGCTAATATTCTGAGTGTTTCAGGATACATTGTAAATTGAAAAGAAAGAGTTAGAAAGACTTAATATTTCCCAATGAAACTCTGATATTGTATATTACCCAATCACTTTCACCACTGACAGTTTCCAGACCAAACTTGCATAGTTTAACATTTAAAAGAAAACAGTAACTTGGCAACTGTCAGCAGAAAAAGTGAATTGGGCATGTACAGTATCAGAGTTTTTTGTGAACTGTTCCGAACTATTCTGCCTTTTCCTTTTAAACCTGAAATCTATCCAAGAAAAGCTTTTCATCTTTGGCGCCGAGTGTTTACACCAATCAATAACAGGTGTTTAAAAAGCCCAATATTGCCCCTTTTCCAGATTTGGCTAATCTGGACTAGCCTATGTGAAAGTTTGGCTTGTAATAGGTATTATCTGACTGATTTTCTCAATACGCTCAGAATTTTGAGGATTTTGACTTTGACCTATCAAGGTTACACTGTAACTCTATTTCCCTGCCAATATCATTAAAAATTTAACATTCCAAATCTTGGCAAGCCAGAAAAGGCAAATGGAACAATTGTGCTGATGATATGGCCCCATTTACAGAGGTACATGAGCCACTTCTTCTCCACAGCACAAACCTGTAACAGAGATCTCAAACAATTATGTAATCCCATTAGTATATCATTGTACATTATTGGTGAGTACTACGGGATGAGTTGGAATCTGTAGGGATCAAGCACAGCATCCAGCACCAAACATTTTTCAAGGGCTTCTGGTTGACCTTACACTGAAAGAGTTATTCACAAACTTAAATTCTGTAATAGGGCAAATTCCAAAAAGTGCCATTTGTGGAAGTAGTTATGGAGAGGTTATAGTGGGCTTTCTGTTGAAAAGAACACATTTCACAAACAAGGCTGTTATAGCAGTAAACTGGCTGCTCCTTCCCAGCATGCAAATTACTTCACAAAGATGACATTTACATAAATGTGTTACAAACGTGACTGTTTTTTCATTATTTTTATTATTTTATCAATTTTGGATTGGAGCTGTGAACTGGGATCTAAAGATGACTAGACTGTGGGTGATGGCTATATTAATATCAAAATTAATAATATAAATTCATTTTGCTGATTTGTGAGACCAGGATTGGAAGTTAATTGAAGGCTAGTTCCTGATCAAAAGGTTCTGCAGATGCTTCATCACTAAGAAACAGCATTAAACAGGTAGAAGAAGTTAGTTGGTAATTAGGTCAGTGCCTGAAAATTGGTTCCAGCAAGTCTAGAAAAGATGGCAGATGCTGAATGATAACTGGGACTTCATGGAGGAACCAATCAGTCTGTTGGGGAGTAGAGTTTGATGTGGATTTTAGACTGTTTCCTGTGAAAAGGCAGCTGGTTGTTCATGCCACAGCAAGAAGATTTGAAAGTTCCTTACCTAACCTCCCATAAAGAGTTGGTGGAAGTTCAGAGAATAGAAAACAAAGTATTAAGTTTTTTTGTGTATATCTAAGTGAACAGTAAAGGTGACCCTGATCAACATCTTTAGAAAATCAACCAAAAAACCATCATCCTTGTGGAACAATGCAGAGTAGAAACATTTAAGTAGTCTGGCCAGTTTTTGTTATTTTATTTATCCTGTAACTGTGCTTACTTGCCTGTCTTTTGTATGAATGGTACTGAAAGTAAAAGTTTCTGTATTGTTAATAAAATGCTAAGTTGTTTGGTTAAGACAAAATCTGATGTCGACAGTTGATTATTCACAAATTCTGGGTTGTTCAAAAAGTCTGATTAGGACCCACTGGAGTAAATTTTGAGGGTTTTCATTTTACCGTGTTTTGAATATTGAGGTAAAAAGGCTGATGTGATTTGTCTGCCTGTCTCCATGTCCTAACATAATTAGGGACTCTAGTCCTGGATCTTGAAAAGCAGACAATGAAGGCCTGGAATTGGATTTTGGTATTTAAAATGGGTAATCGGGGATTAGATTTGTATTCAGACTTGAGATGACATTGGAAATAGTTAAGGAATTTCTGAATTCGTTGGAAGTTACCATGGTACAGTTACAGGATACGATCAAAGTTAATTTAGCAGAATTAACTTCCACACTGGACTAAAGTTGCCAGTGGGGGCAAGAGTAGAGTGGTGCTGGAAAAGCATAGCAGGTCAGGCAGCAACTGAGGAGCAGGAAAATCGACGTTTCGGGCAGGAGCCCTTAATCAGGAATGGTGCTGGCTGCCTGACCTCAGATGCTGCCTGACTTGCTGTGCTTTTCCAGCACCATTCTAATCTTGCCCCCACTGGCATAAAGTTGCCAGACAAACCAAGAAGGCAGACATCATAGATTTAATAATGAAATAGCTGAGTTTAATGGAAAAAAAGAGGTCAGGTGGTATAAGCAGTAGATCAGATGCATCAGAGAAACTTAAGTTGTAGTTCAGGCAATAGAAATTAGAAAATTTGAGATGGAATTCCAAAGAGCGTTAATTCCAAAGGGCAGAGAAAGAGAAACTAAGGGAGGAAAGAGAGAAAGAAAGCGAAAAAAGCGACAAAGGGAACAGGAAATTATATTAAAAATGAGACCTTTTTGGCAAGTTAAACTAAAGGTTTGAGAAGACTTGGAAATCTATAGCCATAGTATGTTGTTCAGGAGATGCTTAAAGTGAAGTATGTGGAAGCACTGTTCTTGTTGCTTGAGAAGATGGCACAAATTATATGGCCAAAATGAAATAGCACTTACCCGTGCAAAGTAAATTAACTGGTAAAGCACAAGAGAAACACTCTGTCAGAGGAACACTCTCGGGATAATGATGAGGTGAAAAGGGCTTTTCTAAGCACATATTAGTCCCAGAAGCATACAAGCAGAGGTTTTGGAACTTATGGAAGCAGACTAAACAAATTTATATCAAGTTTTAAAGAGTTAATCAAAATAATTTTGATAAGTGCTGTTGATAAGCATAACATCTGATGTAATGCTAGAATCTCTTAAAAAGGTTGAGAAAACAGGGCATTTAGAACATAATGTAAGAGCAAATTATTGCAGATGCTGGAATCTGTACTGAAAATAAAAAAAGTGCTGGAAATCACAATGGGTCAGGCAGCATCCATAGAGAGAGTGCAAGCTTGTTTTGACAAAGAATCATCTAGTTAATCCTATAAAAATTTACCTCGTGGATAGGCAGCCTCCATTTCTTGCAGTGGGAGCGCTGAGAGCGAGGACCAGGGGACTACTGGGAAGGTAAATTAATCCTTTAAAAACTTATATAAAAAGCAGGAGCGAACATGGGCGCGGCGGAGTAAGAGAGGTAATATATTTGGGCAGTTGCTTTACCCAAAATATAACTTTGGTAGTGTCTCCTACCCATCCTCCGCCGCTAACCAAGAAAGAAGGTTTTGTGCACCGATTTGGTAAGGTTACTTTTTTTTTCAATAGTCTCTTTGGGAATTCAGAACAGTGGGTATGGATGTTAGGGCTGTTGTATGCTCCTCCTGTAGAATGTGGGAGGTAATGCTCACCACTAGTGTTCAAGCTGACTTCATCTCCAGGAAGTGCACCCAACTCCAGCTTCTCAGAAATTGTGTAGGGAACTGGAGCTGGATAAACTTCGGATTATTTGGGAGGCTGAGGGGGTAATTGAGAGGAGTTATAGGGAGATAATCACACCTCAGATACAGATAAAAGGTAGATAGGTTACAGTTAGCAGACGGAAAGGGAACAAGCAGACATTGCAGGGATTCCCTGTGGCCCTTCCACTTAATAACAAGTGTACTGTTTTGGATTCTGTTGGGGGGGATGACTTACCAGAGGTAAGCCATGGGGTACAGGTCTCTGCTCAGAAGAGAAGGGGGGAGAGGAGTAGAGCATTAGTCATTTGGAACTCCATAAGTAGTGGACAGATAGGAGTTTCTGTGGGAACGAGAGAGAGACTCGTGGTTGGTGTGTTGCCTCCCAGGTGCCAGGGTCTTGAAGGGAGAGGGGGAGCAGCCCCAAGGCGTGGTCCACATAGGCACTAATGACATAGGTAGGAAGAGGGATGGGGATGTAAGGCAGAAATTCAAGGAGCTAGGATGGGAGCGTTAAGCTAGAACAAACAGAGTTGTTATCTCTGGTTTGTTATTCGTGCCACTTGCTAGCGAGGTGAGGAACAGGGAGAGAGAGCAGTTGAACACGTGGCTACAGGGATGGTGCAGGAGGGAGGGATTCAGATACCTGGATAATTGGGGCTCTTTCTCGGGTAGGTGAGACCTCGACAAACGGGATGGTCTACACCTGAACTAGAGGAGTACTAATATCCTGGGGGGGAGGGGGGAGGTTTGCAAATGCTCTTCGGGAGGATTTAAACTAATGCAACAGGGAATGGGAACCTGAATTGCAGCTCCAGTGTATAGGAAGTTGAGAGTAGTGAGGTCATGAATAAGGTTTTAAGGTCACAGGAGTACACCGGCAGGCAGGAAGGTGGTTTGAAGTGTGTCTATTTCAATGCCAGGAGCATCCGGAATAAGGTGTGTGAACTTGCAACATGGATTGGTACCTGGGACTTCGATGTTGTGGCCATTTTGGAGACATGGATAGAGTAGGGAAATGAACGGTTGTTGCAGGTTCTGGGGTTTAGATATTTCAGTAAGAACGGGCAAGGTGGTTAAAGAAGGGGGGGTGGCATTGTTAGTCAAGGACAGTATTAGAGTGGCAGAAAGGACATTTGTTGAGGACTCGTCTACTGACCTAGTATGGGCTGAGGTTAGAATCAGGCGAGGAGAGGTCATCCTGTTGGGAGTTTTCTATAGGCCTCTGAAAAGTTCCAGAGATGTAAAGGAAAGGATTCTGGATAGGAGCATAAGTAACAAGGTAATTGTTATGGGGGACTTTAACTTTCCAAATATTGACTGGAAACTATAGTTTGAGTACCTTAGATGGATCTTTTTTGTCCAATGTGTGCAGGAGGATTTCCTGACACAGTATGTACATATCCCAACAAGAGGTGAGGCCACATTGGATTTGGTGCTGGGTAATGAAACAGGCTAGGTGTTAGATTTGGACGTAGGTGAGCACTTTGGTGATAGTGACCACAATTCAGTTATGTTTACTTTAGCAATGGAAAAGGACGGGTACAACAAGAGTTGTAGCTGGGTGAAAAGCAATTATGATGCAATTAGGCAAGATTTATGATGTATAGGAAGCGGAAGGAAAATACAAGGCATGGGCACAATTGAAATGCGGAGCTTGTTCAAGGAACAGCTTACTGCATGTCCTTGATAAGTATGTACTGGTCAGCCAGTGAGGAAATGGTCGAATGAGGGAGCTGTGGTTTACTAAAGAAGTTGAATCTCTTGTCAAGAGGAAGAAGAAAGCTTATGTAAAGATGAGACATGAAGCCTCAGTTAGAGCGCTTGAGTGTTACAAATTAGTCATTAGCGACCTAAAGAGAGAGCTAAGAAGAGCCAGTAGAAGACATGAGAAGTCTTTGGCAGGAAGGATCAAGGAAAACCCTAAAGCTTTCTGTAGGTATGTCAGGAATAAAAGAATGACTAGAGTAAGAGTAGGGCTTGTCAAGGACAGTAGTGGGAAGTTCTGCGTGGAGTCCAAAGAGATAGGAGAGGTGCTAAATGAATATTTTTCGTCAGTATTCACACTGGAAAAAGACAATGTTGTCAAAGAGAATACTAAGATACAGGCTATTAGACGAGATGGGACTGAGGTTCATAAGGAGAAGGTGTTAGCAATTCTGGAACATGTAAAGATGAGACCCCTGGGCTGGATGGATTTATCCTAGGATTCTCTGGGAAGCTAGAAAGGAGATTGCAGAGTCTTTGGCTTTGATCTGAGTATTGCATACAGTTCTGGTTGCTGCATTACAGGAAGGACATGGAAGCATTGGAAAGGGTGCAGAGGAGATTTACCAGGATGTTACCTGGTATGGAGGGAAGGTCTTATGAGGCTGTTTTCATTGGAGAAAAGAAGGTTAAAAGGTGACTTAATAGAGACATACAAGATGATCAGAGGATTAGATAGAGTAGACACTGAGAGCCTTTTTCCTCGGATGGGTGATGGACAGCACAAGGGACAGAGCTTTAAATTGAGATGTTATAGATATAGGACAGATATCAGAGGTAAGGTCTTTACTTAGAGAGTAGTAATGGTGTGGAGTGTCCTGTCTGCAATAGTAGTAGCCTCACCAACTTTAAGGGTATTTAAATGGTCACTGGATAAATATATGGATGACAATGGAATAGTGTAGCTTAGATGGGCTTCAGATTGGTTTCACAGGTCAGTGCAACTTCGAGGGCTGAAGGGCCTGTACTGTACTGTAATGTTCTATGTTGACTCAAAACTTTAGCTTGCTCATTCTCCACGATGTTGCCTGACCACCGTGATTTCCAGTATTTCTTGTTTTCATTCAGAACATAATGGTAGGACTGGGGAGAGTCAACATGGAAGTAAAAGGAGAATCATGTTTATCAAACATGTTGATATATTTTGAGCAGAATAGATAAAGGGAAACAATGGAGATGATATATTTAGTTTTTCAGAAACCTTTAGGTGAGATCCCATGTTTGAAATTAGTAAATGAAAGCTGAGTATGTGGGATTAAGGTAAATGGTTTGAGAACCAGGAGAAAGTGAGGACTACAGATGTTGGAGAATAAGAGTCGAGAGTGTGGTGCTGGAAAAGCACAGCTGGTCAGGCAGCATCCAAGGAGCAGAAGAATCGATGTCTCGGGCATAAGCCACTCATCAGGTTTGAGAACTGGTTACTAGCCAGGAAGCAGTTGTTTTCAGGTTAGCAGGCTGTATTTTGTGGAGAATGTATTCAATGACCAAAGACATTGGAAAAATGGCAATTATGAGATCAGAACTACAGTGAAATTGAGAATGATTCTGAATAATTGGATCAAAATAGCTTTAGAAAGAAAATTCTCAGGTTGTCTCAGAAAATATAACAGCTAATTTAAAAATTAAAACCAACTTTCCTTTCAAATGCTGCTACTGAATAATTTTCTTGAGCAGAAGTACTGTGGAAATTCACTGTGTGTGGGGACAATAATGCTCTTCAATGTCCATCCAGTTGTACTCAAAGAACAAAGTAATGAATCGTTGAATATAATTACATTGACCAGAAAGTAAGAGAATGCATATTCATGGCATACAGTTCAAAGCACTAACATGTGCAGAGTTTTACATACCTTTTGGCTTCTGACAAGGATCTGGCATTTCAGCACATGAACTATCTTCTGCAACGGAAGTATATTTCAAACGTTCAGGTAATGATAATGTAATAATACAGAGAACCCTTGATTATCCGAACAATACAGGCAGGGATACTCGAATGTTTGGAAAATCAAATGCTGGATAACACAGTTTGGCCAAGCATCGGGACCTTGCGGTCTTGCTGGATAATTCGAAATTTGGATAATCGAATGTCGGATAATCATGGTGCTTCCGCATTTCCTATGTGCACTTTTGTTCCATTTCTCAACAATATCACAAGGAAAAATAAAAATTATTTGCTTGACTTAGTGTGGATGATTTAATTAAATGATTATAACTGCCAGTGGTTATAATTAACTGCTTATCAGATGGGTGTGCATTTAAGTAGGGCAGGATGATGCAGAACTGTTTCTTGAGCTCTGTACCTTTAAACTTTTAATTTCTAATAATCTTCATGTACCTCACATACTACGCCCAAATTTCAATCAGTGTTTACTGGTTGCTATTGCCAATTAATGTGTAATGACTTTCCTCACTTCCCATACCTTTGCAACTTGTCATACAACTTTCACACTAGACTCATTCTAGATTCTTCAAATCATCTTTTTGGCCAGCGCAGTTACTTCTGTTCTTGAAGTACAAGTTGGCACATAACATACCCCTGGCCAAGGTAAATTTGATGGCAATGGGAAGCATTTAATTGGGCAGATGGGGATTCCACAGTCTTCCCACTTCTGTTCTGACTAAGACATTCTTCTGTGGAAGAGTGAACAGCCAGAGAAGGTAGACCACATTGATATAAACACCATACTTAGAAAGAGGAATCAAGTACTGAAAGCATATTTCAAATAGGTAGGAAAGATATTAAAATGGAAAATGACAAAAGCACATTCTCAGGAGTATTTATAGTGCCTTGAGCTAGTGAGTACAAGTGCAGAAATGAACAACTGAACATGTGGCTGGAGAACTTACAGGAGGGAGGGCAGCAGAGTTTTGAGGGTTTGGGTCTGGTTCTGGGGTAGGTGAGACCTTTACAAGATGTATAATGCTGTGCACAATATAAATTAGGAAATTAGAGATGCATGCAACATGGATAATACTGAAATAATGAACAACTTCAATTTACATATATACTGTGTGAACCCAACCAACACTAATCCTGTTGAAGAGGAATTCCTCACCTGATGAAGGAGCAGTGCTTCGAAAGCTAGTGCTTCCAAATAAACCTGTTGGACTATAAACTGGTGTCACGAGATTTTTACCTGCCTGGAGTGTGTACAAGATGAATCTCTGGGACAGTGAGTTGAAGAAGCAAGTACTGACTGGGTGACTTCAGATTTATTATCATGCAATGAGAAATACCTTGTTAATAGTTTGTTGTGAAAGAGTCTTTGGGAACTGATGACTATAATTGGTGCAGAGACACCATCTTTTTATTTTTCAGTATTTTTGATTTTGGACTGAATTGGTAAAGAACTGCTTTGAAAACCAAGGATTGTTGAATGATTGCTGCAGCAGAGATCCAGTGCTCAGTGGAAGTGAACATGGTGTGCATATATAACCAAACACTGACATATGCAGGCTGACACACAGTTTTGGGAACCTGGGTTTGAGTCCCAGCACGGGCGACTGAGTGGAGTTTGCACATTCTCCCCATGTCTGCGTGGGTTTCCTCTGGGGTCTCTGGTTTCCTCCCATAAACCAAAAGATGTACAGGTGAATTGGCCATGCTAAATTGCCCATAGTGTTAGGTGCATTAGTCAGGGGTAAATGTGGGGAGGAGTCTGGGTGGGTTACTTTTCGAAGGGTTGGTGTGGATGTGTTGGGCTGAAGGGCCTGTTTCTACACCGAAGGGAATCTAATCTCATATTCTAATATTGACATTATTGGGAGACGCTTCCACCCACACCTTCATACATTACATTTACCTGTAACATGGAAGTCAAGTCCATTTGCTCTGATGATACGCATAAAACTACAGATCACACTCAAATGCACATCAGAAGCAATTGAAAACCCTATAGAGTATCCTGTAGGAAAAGGAGGGCAGTGTTGGACAGGGTTTGGGAACGGGCGGGGTGTGGTGTTGGACAGGGTTGGGGGCGGGCGGGGTTGGTTTTGGATGGGGTTTTGGGGGTGGGTGGGGGGGCGGTGTTGGACTGGTTTGGGGTGGGACATGGTGTTGTGCGGGGTTTGGGGGGTGGGCAGGGAGGTGGTGTTGGACGGGGTTTGGGGGTGGGCGGAGTGCGGAGTTGGGGCAAACAGGACGGGCAATGGGGGGGTATTGGGGGTGAAACGGGGGAGCGAGTGGGGGGCGGTGTTGGGCAGGATGGGCTCGCATGCGCTGTGCTGCTGCCTCCTCTCCTGAATGGGGAGCAGACCTAATATAAAATGCGGAGCCCCAGAGGAAAGGCATTGAATCAATTAACCGAATAATCAATTATCTGAACGAAATTGTGCCCACCCATCTCGTTTGGTTAATCGAGGTTTCTCTGTAAATATCATTCACAAAAATGTATTACATTTGTGTTACCACTATCTCTTCTCCCTCCATGTCTCTGACTTTACAAATTCAACTGTTCTGAACAATGTGTTCAAAGTGTATTCATTTCAGACTTGGAAAATGGCAGGACGTCGGTTGAGGATGGTTGCTAATTCTGGTTTTGCTTTTCACCCTTACTGTACTGGAAGATCCATAAATCTCTTTTACAGAAGTTGTAGATTGTAAACTTTTCTGTCAGTCTTATATCTTGTTTGGGGACCTTTAGTCTTTGAAAGAAGTAATTTACTTTTGCCTTTGCAGTAGACATGCAACAACCCATTCACATTAAAGGCTGCTTCCTCTGTCCCATGTTCCACTAGATCTGTAGATTGTAGCTTTACATTTTACAACCATGAAATTTTGTCAGATAATACTATAAAGGAAGGAAAAAGGAAGGGATAGGATGTGTGAGCATCATATTGCACCATAGAATTGTAGAAGTGTCAGGATATTTGACAATATAACAAATATAAAGTCATTGTATCTGAATGCCCAAAGCATTTGGAATGAAATTAATTTGTTAACAATGCAAGTAGAGGCAAATGGAGGTGATTTGGTGGGGATTACTGAGATGTGGTTGCAGGGATACCAGGTTTTGAACTGGATATCTAAGGGTACTCAAAGATTTTGGAAGAATAAGCAGGAAGGAAAAGGAGGTGTGTAGCTTTGTTAGAAAAGGAAAAGATCAGTGCTGTCATGGTAAGTGAAAGAAATGGAGATCAAAACTTAGAATCAGTTTGGGTAGAAATAAGAAGTTGCAAGGGAAAGAGGTCCCTAGTGGGAATAATCTATAAATCCCCAACAGCGGTTCCACAGTGATGAACATCATAAACTAGGAAATACTGCATGCTTGTAAGCAAGAATATAAGAACATAAAACATAAGAGCGGGGTAGGCCATCTGGCCCCTTGAATCTTCTCTGTCATTCAGTAAGATCATGGTTGATCTGTATCATGGACTCAGCTCCACTTACCTGCCTGCTCACCATAACCCTTAATTCCTTTATTGTTCAAAAATCTTTGTCTTCAAAACATTCAAAGAGGTAGCCTCAACTGCAGGGAATTCCATAGATTCACAAATGTTTGGGAGAAGAAATTCCTCCTCAGCAAAGTCCTAAATCTGCTCCCCATTATTTTGAGACTCTGCCCCCTGGTTCTAGCTTCATCTGGCCAGTGGAAACAACCTCCCTACTTCTATTTTATCCATTCCCTTCATAATTTTATATGTTTCTGTAAGGTACCCCTCATTCTTCAAAATTCCTATAAGCATAGTCCAAATCTAGTCTAATCTCTCTTCATAAAATAACCCTCTCAACTCCGGAATCAACACAGTGAACCTTCTCTGCACCCCCTCTGATGCTACTACATCCTTTCTCAAGTAAGGAGACCAAAACTGTACACGGCATTCCAGGTGTCGCCACAAGCCGTGGATGTTCTATCAAGCTTATTCTCCTTTCCATTTTCACTGTTATTTCTCCCTATGCCCCTGGCATTACAAAGTAATGTTTCTTGAGCAGCCATTCCCTTGCACGATAGATCGTACTGCTCTCTCAGGTCCATTCAATGGCACGTATAAAAGACAAAATGGTGTACCTCCTTGCAGTGATTACATGGAGTGGGTTGGTTAGCTCTGTTGGCTGGACAGCTGATTTCTAATACAGAGGAATACCGACATGATGGTTCACTTGCCACACCTACTGAGGTTAGCATGAAGGACTCTCCTTCTCAACCTCTCCATTCACTTGAGGGGTCATGACCCTCCAGTTAAACTACCACTTGTCATCGTTCTCTACTGATAAGACTTTGGCAAAATTTACCTTTTTACTTTATTACATTGACTAGAAAACAGATAAATGACTTAATCATGACACATAATTTAATTCCCTTTTTTTTTAGGATCTCTAAAGTGTGGAAATAGGCCATTTGGCCCAACAAGTCCACACTGACCTACTGAAAGGTAACCCAGCCAGACCCCTACATTTACCCCAACTAAAGCACCTAGCCTACACATCCCTGAACACTATGGGCAATTTAGCATGGCCAATTCATTTAACCTGCATATTGTTGAATTGCAGGAGACTGGAGCACCCAGAGGAGAGCATGTGCAAACTCCACACAGACAGTCACCCAAGGCTGGACTCAAACCAGGGTCCATGGCACTGTGAGGCAGCAGTGCTAACCACTGAGCCACCATGCCACTGAGGCATGGATGCCAATTCCTCATTATACCTGATGGGATCTCCTCAAATGTCCCTCAGTGAAGATTGATGAACTGGCTCTCCTTATTTGTTCAATCTCTCCCTTTGATGATCGCAACAAGGGTAATTTAAAAAGGTAAATTACCCGTCCCTTGTGGATACATTTACTTAGCCCAAATGTTTTATGTATTCAAAGGAGCCAACTTAACCAGGCTTTCTTGAGTTAGGGAAAGATTGAGTTTATTTGTTCCTAAAATGCAAGTAAAGATAATAAACATGACACACATACACAAAAATAAGACCTAAGTCCAAAATCAAAAAGCAAAAAAATGCTAATCAATCTTTGATTGTCCATTGTGAACAGATTGTGAAATACAGTGGCCAATAAAGTAAGTGATGCTGGCAGCAGATTCTAACTTTGGTATTTTGGAGATTCTTGATTCTGCTATTCAGCTTCCTTTTACAATGACTTTTCTGACGACTTCTTTTAACAGAGAGAAACTATGCATTTTTGCAGGCTCAGACATGGGACTTGTGGAACTTCTAAGCTATTTTCCTTCACAGTATACCTTAGCACAGTAAAACAGGAACCCCAGAGTAAGCCACTGGCACTCCAGCAAATAGAAACTAAGGGGTGCAGTTGGTTTTAATTCACTTTCTTGTGTGTTTCTGAAAGGGTAAAACGCAAACATATCTTTTGCCAAGGACTGCCCTTCTTTCAACTCATATCATTTCTGCAGTGTGGGACACAACTCACAGAAGTTTTCTTCCAAGACGAGTAATTAGTCTCTAATTATCTCTACAGATATGGGGAAATCACAATTCAGTTTATTTGAATGACATCTTCCCTTTCAAGTGTTGCTATCTGAAGTTCTCTTCGATTAGATTGAAAAGGTCTCTGACTTTCTTTGCTGTAATTCTGTATAATCTGCACAGTGATGTTCCAGACAGTCACTGAATTTACATTCTCAGCTATCTATTGATATGAAAGCATAGATCATAGATCGTAGAATCCCTACAATGTGGAAACAGACCCTTTGGCCCAACAAGTCCACACTGACCCTCTGAACAGTATCCGACCCAAACCCATTCCTCTAAATTTACCTCCTAACTAACACATCCCTAAACACTATGGGTAATTTAGCATGGCCAATTCACCTAACCTGCACATCTTTGGACTGTGGGAGGAAACCAGAGCACCTGGAGGAAACCCACATAGACACAACGAAAATGTGCAAACTCCACACAGACAGTTGCCCGAGGCTGGAATCAAACCCGGGCTCCTGGTGCTGTGAGGCAGCAGTCTAACCACTGAGCCACCATGCTGTCTGTTTTTTAAAAACAGATGTTGTACTTAAAAAGCCACATATTGGTAAATAATCTGGAGTTATATTCCATTGTCAGGACAAGATGTCTACACATTTTCACTTACCTTCTTGTTCGTGACTCATTTCAGGTTCTGATCTTCTAGCTCTAGATTCGGAAGATTCTTTTCTAGCTGAAGTACATTTCAGAAAAAGTGTAATTAGTATTGAGTAAGGCATTAAGTAGCTTTCTCCACTTTCATTATTCAGTTTCTCAATGCATTTCAAAAACTACAATGACAGTAATAGTTTCCAACTTGCCACTAAGGATAAAATTAACAATGCCAATTGCTTTCACATTAAACAAATGACAGAATCAATGGAAATAAAAACAATATATGTTAGAACATTTTCCTTATCAATAACACCCGTTTAGAATAGAAATCTATTTCAGTATCACAAAAATAATTTTTCACCTCTTGGGAAAAGATTTTCTTTGCTACTGAACAGGTGTGTAACAGGTGAATGCAGTTTACACATGAGGTGGCACAAAAGGACTCTTGTGGCACAATGGTAGTGTCCCTATCTCTGCACAGGAGGCCAAGTTCAAGTCCCACTGCTCCAGAAGTGTCACATAACACCAGGTTATAGCCCAACAGGTTTATTTGAAATCACAAGCTTTTGGGGCACTGCTCCTTTGACAGGTTCATCTTATGATTTCAAATAAACCTGTGAAACTATAACCTGATGTTGTGTGACTTCTGATTTTGTCCAGTCCAACACTGACCACTTCTACTCCAGAAATGCATCATAACAACTCTGAACTGGTTGATTAAAAATATCTCCAATAGAGCAAAGACCACACCCTATCTTAACAGAGTAAAAGGGCCATCTGCCATCTATATCTAGGCATTTATTTGGCCACTCAACTAATTGGGAAGCACTGAGTTGGCAGAAGTACAAATATTCTTGATTCAGGCAGCTTCACATGACTTCTCTTCACCCACCTGCACCTACTACCACTGTCAAATTCTGTGAACCCAAAAGTTACATTTTACTTTGCTCATAGCTCATGTCTCTGCAATTTGTTACATGTTCACTGTACTAATGAAAAATGCATATATTTAAATCATGTTCTGAGGCCACCACTCACATAGAGTCATTGGTCAGAGTCATACAGCATGGAAACAGAGCCTTCGGTCCAATTTGTCCAAGCTGACCATAGATCCTAATCTGACCCATTTATTTTTGTAATTTAAACAGCCTTTTGTGAATCAAAGATTTAATGGCTTAACAATAACCTTGCCCTTAGTACACTGAAACACATAAGATGTGAAACTCAACAGCTGTACTTTCTGGACCCAAATGGAGTAACAGTTAACTTCACACCAACATCTTAATTTTGAAAACCCCTGAACGACCTAGGTTCCCCGGTATAGTTGAGGTCTTGTACAAACTTAAGGGTTGGAGTTCAAAGAAAATTTTGTTAAAGCATGGTTCTGTGGTCATTGGAATGGCTGCACCAGTATCAACCTCTATTAGAACTGGGTGACCATTTAACCAGTCGTTTACTTTGTTTGGTTCTGATTTGGACATTGTTAAGTAATTTAACTGTTCCAAACCAGTTGTAGGTGGACTTTCCAGAGTGTGCAATCTCCTGGATACTGGCCTAAGAGTTCAGTAGGCCAGTATCCAGGAGATTGCACACTCTGGATAGTGAGACTCTTTTGCTTCTCGTGTTGGCATACTGCAGCAAGTACAATGGCTTGCTTGCCCACATCCTGAAGAAAATGTTGCCCATTTTGCCAAGGCTTGGCCTTGTTTTGGGCTTTTGCGCCAGGTTGACCTAGAGTTCCTCTGTTCAGGATATGCCCTGAGGCTATGCAATTGCCTTTACTCAAGTGGTGTTCCCCAAGCTCAGTCTCATTGGCGAGTATGTCCACTTCCATTGGAATGTCCTGCAACTGATATGATCCACTTGTTGCATTTTCCAATGATAAAGCCAGTTGTGCTGCCTATTTGAAGTCCAGTTGGGCTTCAGCTGGTAGGTGCTGTTATATCATTACATCATTTATCTCACATAGCAAAATGGTCTCTCTGCATCTCATTAAGGGTTAAACCAAAGTTACATGTCTCTGCCAGTTGTCTTAACCTAGTCAAAAATTCATATACAAATTCAGATTTAGAGAGGCTTGGGGTTGTAACATTCCTTAACTAAATCTGTCAACTCTTGAAAGATTTTCCAATCTGGTGCCTCAGGAAAAGTTAAGTTCCTAATAACTGAAAAAGCTGCAGGTCCACAAACAGTCAGGAGAATTATCCGTTGCTTTTTATCTGCCCCAATGTAATTTGCCCAGAAAGAGTAATACATTCTTTTCATATATTGGCCCAAGTTTTCAATGGCAGGATCAAATGAGTCAAACTTCCCAAGTAATAGCATGATGCCAGAAATGCTTACTCCAAAGCAAAGCCAACTATTGCAAATGAATTTCTTCAGGAGCGTGCTTTGCTCTCATCGTCACTGAAGTAACTTCACAGAAGCCAGTATCCATCACCAAGTCACCCTTGATTTACACGTGGAGAGTCCTTGACACTGATCCAGCTCCCTCAGAGCCAGTTCTCAGAGTGAACAGGATGGCTGACACTGTTTATCTTATCTGTCAGCCAGAGCTCCAAAAATCAACAGTAACTCCTAGTTTCACTGTGTGAGAGTACTGTTTTGCAGTGTGCAAGCTTGGGATTTGTGTCCCAGTATGATAAAAAGCATTGTAAAGGGATACAACTGAGAAAGTCCAATGGACACCCAATTTCAGGCACATAACATAACAAAATGCTGAATCAAGAATCTATAAACAACTGCAATGTTGTCATAATTGTTTCATAATCAATTCATTAGGAACAAATTAAGGATTGATTTGTGTTTTCTTTATAACTTTTAATTTTTAGACTTGGCTGTCATTTCTAATCTGTGCATGCATGTCATATTTTTATTATTGGACCAGATTAACTGCCCAAATCAGGGAACTCTTATTCTGTGAAGTCCACCTGACTGACATTGTTACAGTCACTACAACAGACTTTATCCTCATTCCCTTACTTACTGCTATCTTTTCCTGAACATATTGCATCAGAAAGTGAAGCTGGTTTGATCACTCTTTCTTTTGGAGTATAGGTAGTACTGCTTTCCAATGTCCAGGAACATATTTTAAGGGTACAGAGATATGCTTCTACACTTACAATTATGTCTTCTGGCAAATAGAGGAATTTCCTATTAATGACATAATTTAAACTAGCAACATTGTTATGATCAGTTTCTGTGTGAGATTCCTCAATTTGTTACAATTTCTGGATGGGTTACTCCAAAATGGCTTTGCTCCCAGGTGAGAAGGGATAAACTGCCTCCTCTTATTTGTTGATTGTGTTCAATAATTAATCAGAAAAAATTTAATTTAAAAGAAATACCTTTTCCAAGAGCCCAAACATCGCTATGTTTTAAAAGGAGCCAAATTAAACAGGCATTTTTGAATTAAAAAAGGAGTGAGTTTATTATCTATGAGAACAGGAGATAAAGATAATAAAAATGACACCATGCACAGATTAGAAATAAGAACTGAGTCTAAAAATTAAAAGTTATAAAAAATACAAATCAATCTTTGGTTTGTTTAGATGAATAGATTGCAAAACAATTATGACTATATTGTAAGTGTTTAGAGATTCTTGATTCAGCATTTAATTGGGTTATCCAATTTCCTTTAAGAGCAATCTTGCTGATTTTACTTGTCTGTAGAAATCAGACAGAAACAGAGTTTATTTTGTTTTATGTGCCTGAAAATGCGTGTCCATTGGATATTCTCAGTTGTGTCCCTTTACAAGGCTTTTTATCACACTGAGGAGCTGCAGGAGTTGCACTGGGGTGGACAAAGTTAAAAATCACACAACACCAGGTTATAGTCCAACAGGTTTATTTGGAAGTACTAGCTTTTGGAGCACAGTTCCTTCGTTAGGTAGCTACCTGATGAAGGAGTGGCACTCTGAAAGATAGTACTTCCAAATAAACCTGTTGGACTATAACTTGGTGTTGTTTGATTTTTAACTTTTATCATACTGGAACACAAATCGCAAGCTTGCACATTGCATATCAGTACTCTCACAGTGAAACTAGGTCTTACTGTTGGTTTTTAACTTATTTTCTTGTACATTCCTGGAAGCGTAAAACACAAACTTATGTTTCGATCAGAACTACAGTCTGGGGCATATCCTACAGACCTCAGTTTTCTGCTGAGAAGAATTTGCAGTCCCTTGTAATGCCTGTAGCAAAAGGAATTCACAGTTCTGTTTTTTTCTGAATGGCATCTCTTCTTTTAAAATGTTGTTCTCTATAATCCCCTTGATATTCTTCTGGTATGATATTCTGTGCTTTCTCTGAGGATTCAGTATAGTCTACTTAGTATAATTTACTCCAGTTAGTCACTTAATTTATGGACTCAGTCATTTTTTGTCTTGTATATCTTTTTTTAGAAAAAAAAAACTTGCCATACTTAAAAGTCCAAGATATCCCAAAGTAATTTGGTGTTAGGGTGTGTTGTTATTTATGGCCACACAGCCATTCTGAGGGATCTACAGACTGGAGGTCTGTGCAGAAATTCAAGAAATTAAAGGGAACATAGATCATGACAACACATACATATATTTTCGGTTATCTTCTGGTTCATGACACTTTTCAAGATCTGATCTTATACCTCTAGCGAGAACAAAGAACCAAGAAAATTACAGCACAGGAACAGGCACTTCAGCCCTCTAAGCCTGCGCCAAGATCTGGGAGTATTGTTTCTTTCTGAATTTTTTTCAAAAAATGTTTAATTAGAATTGAGTAAGACATGAACTAGCTTTCGTTCAAGTGTTCAATTTTTCAATACATTTCATAACAGTAATAACCCCCCACCGACCCAACCTTCACTCCCGGCACCTTCCCTTGCAACCGCAGGAGGTGCAACACTTGCGCCCACACCTCCCCCCTCACTTCTCTCCAAGGCCCCAAAGGAAGCTTCCATATCCACCACAGATTCACCTGCACCTCCACCCACATCATCTACTGCATCCGCTGCAGCCGGTGTGGCCTCCTCTATATTGGGGAGACAGGCCGCATACTTGCGGAGCGATTCAGAGAGCACCTCTGGGCCACCCGGACTAACCAACCCAACCACCCTGTAGCACAGCATTTCAACTCCCCCTCCCACTCCACCGAGGATATGCAGGTCATTGGATTCATCCACCGCCAAACCACAACAACGCGACGGTCGGAGGAGGAGCGTCTTATCTTCCGACTGGGAACCCTCCAACCACAGGGGATGAACTTGGACTTCACCAGTTTCTTCATCCCCCCTCCCCCCACCTTGTCTCAGCCGAATCCCTCCAGCCCGGCACTGCCTTCCTGACCTGCAGTCTTCTTCTTGACCTCTCCGCCTCCATCCTACTCCGACCTATCACCCTCACCTTGACCTCTTTCCACCTATCACATTTCCAACGCCCCTCCTCCAAGTCCCTCCTCCCTACCTTTTATCTTCTCCTGCTGAACACTCTCTGCTCATTCCTGAAGAAGGGCCTGTGCCCGAACCGTCGAATCTCCTGTTCCCTGGATGCTGCCTGACCTGCTGTGCTGTTCCAGCAATAAAGTTTCAACTTTGATCTCCAGCATCTGCAGACCTCACTTTCTCCATAACAGTAATAACAATTACTTGTAATGATTAGAGTGAAAAATGGGCTGTATTTTCACCTATCACACATGCATTGAAAAATAAAACTGTTTTAAGCAGATATTCCTTTGTAGGATTGATAGTACTGTCTATCCAGTGGCATAAAGGATCCAGCATTCTGCCTGTTTGCATATAGTCACATTGCTGAAAATGTATTGCTGGAACAGCGCAGCAGGTCAGGCAGCATCCAGGGAACAGGAGAATTGACGTTTCGGGCATAAGCCCTTCTTCAGGAATGAGGAAAGTGTGTCCAGCAGGCTAAGATAAAAGGTAGGGAGGAGGGACTTGGGGGAGGGGCGTTGGAAATGTGATAGGTGGAAAGAGGTCAAGGTGAGGGTGATAGGTCAGACTGGGGTGGGGGCGGAGAGGTCAGGAAGAAGATTGCAGGTTAGGAAGGCGGTGCTGAGTTCGATGGATTTGACTGAGACAAGGTGGGGGGAGGGGAAATGAGGAAACTGGTGAAATCCGAGTTCATCCCTTGTGGTTGGAGGGTTCCTAGGCGGAAGATGAGGTGCTCTTCCTTCAACCGTCGTGTTGTTGTGGTCTGGCGATGGAGGAGTCCAAAGACCTGCATATACTTGGTGGAGTGGGAGGGGGAGTTGAAGTGTTGAGCCACAGGGTGGTTGGGTTGGTTGGTCCGGGTGTCCCAGAGGTGTTCTCTGAAACGCTCCGCAAGTAGGCGGCCTGTCTCCCCAATATAGAAGAGGCCACATCGGGTGCAGAGGATGCAATAGATGATGTGTGTGGAGGTGCAGGTGAAATTGTTGCAGAAATGGAAGTTTCCTTTGGTGCCTTGGAGGGAGGTGAGGGGGTAGGTGTGGGCGTAAGTCTTGCACCTCCTGCGGTTGCAGAGGAAAGTGCCGGGAGTGGAGGTTGGGTTGGTGGGGGTTGTGGATCTGATGAGGGAGTCACGGAGGGAGTGGTCTTTACGGAATGCTGATAGGGGAGGGGAGGGAAATATATCCTTGGTGGTGGGGTCTGTTTGGAGGTGGCGGAAATGACGGCGGATGATACGCTGTACATGGAGATTGGTGGGGTGGTAGGTGAGGACCAGTGGGGTTCTGTCCTGGTGGCGGTTGGAGGGGCGGGGCTCAAGGGCAGAGGAGCAGGAAGTGGAAGAGATGCGGTGGAGGGCATCATCGACCACGTCGGGGGGGAAATTGCGATCCTTGAAAAAGGAGGCCATCTGGGTTGTACGTTTTTTGAACTGGTCCTCCTGGGAGCAGATGCGGCGGAGACGAAGGAATTGGGAGAATGGGATGGCGTTTTTACAGGGGGCAGGGTGGGAGGAGGTGTAGTCCAGGTAGCTGTGGGAGTCGGTCGGTTTGTAGTAGATGTCCATGTTGATTCGGTCACCTGAGATAGAAATAGAAAATTCGAGGAAGGGGAGGGAGGAATATGAGACTGTCCAGGTGAATTTGAGGTCGGGGTGGAAGGTGTTGGTGAAGTGGATGAACTGTTCAACCTCCTCGTGGGAGCACGAGGCGGCGCCGATACAGTCATCGATGTAGCGGAGGAAAAGGTGGGGGGTGGGGCCAGTGTAGTTGCGGAAGATGGACTGTTCCACATATCCTACGAAGAGGCAGGCATAGCTGGGGCCCATGCGGGTGCCCATGGCTACTCCTTTCGTTTGGAGGAAGTGGGAGGATTGGAAAGAGAAGTTGTTCAGGGTGAGGACCAGTTCAGTCAGTCGAAGGAGGGTGTCAGTGGAAGGGTCCTGGTTGGTACGGCGGGAAAGGAAGAAGCGGAGGGCTTTGAGTCCTTCGTGATGGGAGATGGAGGTGTACAGGGACTGGATAGTCACATTGACTGGAAAATAGTAAAAATGTTCATTAATAACACATAATTTAAATTACTAATATGCATTAACTTTAATTTACCTTCTTCTTCATGACATCTTTCAGAATCTAATCTTTTAGCTCTTGATTTGGAAGTATGTTTTCTATCTGAAATATGTTTCAGATGAAACACAATTAGCATTGCATAATATATACAGTAGCTTTTCACACTTCCAATATTGTTTACTTCTTCAATAACAGCAATGACAATTATTTCTATTGATTAGAATGAATAATGGGATACGTTTTCATCTTACCAGTCAGGCATTAAATTAACAATGCCAATCAGTTGTCCATTGTACAAATAATGGAATCAATGGAAATGAAAATTGGAAACTTTTTTAGAACAATGTCCCATCCACAACATGAATTTTACATGAAATTCAATTGTATGATTGCAAAATTAATTCTCCCGACACTTCTTAGAAAGACTTGGTTTGACCCTAACTATGTGCACAAATGGCATATGAACTTTCCAGATGGACTTTTTAACTAGAGCGAGAACCATGTCATACTATTTTTTGTCTTAATTAAGTATTATGAAATTTAAATACATAGGCTGTTTGAAGATCATGAAGAAGGGATTCCCTATTGTACTGGCATCAAGTCTTTATAAGCATGATGGAAAAACTAAGATTATTATAAGTTTTTACAAATAAGTGCATAGTTCATATTGTTGAGAAATACTTCATCTGTCCCTTCCTCTTTCCAAGAAGCCTCTTCCTGACAAGCATACCCTTTCTTCCAAAGGGTTCTGCTTGACTGCGTGGGCTCCCGTATTCAGAGTCATCTCTCACAATTGCTACTAGCTGCTGGAAGTCCCTACACATCGTAAAAAGTCACAATTTCCAAAACAGTTATTTAATCAACAGGTTCAATTGTACTATGATGGCTAGATCACATGGATCTACATTAGGTTTTTTTGGCAACTCCAATGAGGAAAATTCTAAAGGTTAAGGAGATAGGCAGATTTGCTCTTGAGAGGACCATCTCAGTCTCCTATCTGTACTGATACTTTTCATGGGTTCCAGAGCCTGTGACAGATCACCTACTTTGAGTCTGGGTTGTTGAGTTATCCAGAATTGTGTGACAAGTAGCACTTGTCACTTCAATTGTGGCATCCCGGCAAGGTATCACTGCGCTGTCTTCCAGGCTGCAGTAGGCCTCCCAATATTGGACACAAGCCCTGGTTTCATAACACACAGGTCACTCCAAGACTCCTCCTTATTATCTGCCTGCATTTCATTCAAGTCATTAATCAACAACACTTTGAGTTCAGCAATATTGCTGAGCGAACTGCTTGCCTCCAACATCATCCATTAGAATTTTGGCCTCAATCAACTCTTCTTTGTGAACTGCTTTCCAAGGCTTGTGTCCAATTACCACTTCAAGAACATACATACGACTTGTGTCCAGCTTCTTGATGACTCTGTGGGATTCAGGATTTCAATCATCTTGTATGTTATTTTAATCTGTTGACATGCTAATTTCAGATGAATACCCTTGTGCCAAGGTAAGGTCAGTCCTGTCAGTTTTTCTTCTCAGCACTTCTCTCTTGGTCCGCTTGGTCATAATCTCAAATGCCTGGCTTAGCTTTATGTGATGCTCAACTATCTACTCATTGAGTTGGTTATCTGCATTAAATGATGCATTAAGTGAACCCAATGGGAAGGAATGGGCCTGATCCAAAGTAGATAAGACTGGAGACTGGATGATAATGAGTGCTATTATAAACATAAGCTATCTCTAGAAGGTAGTGGGACTGATTTTTGTTTACTCTCAAGAGACAAGATTATGTCAAGTATAGTTGAATCATTCATACCATTTATTACCCTCTGGATGATAGGGGATAATGTGGATTTTAGCACAGACTTAGCAAAGTTCCTGTAGAATGTTGCTCTCAAAGTCTACATGGGATACTGAGACATAAAAATCAATCATACAGTAACACTTTGGCTATAACTGAGGCATTAGCGAGTTTTGAGAAGATTTGTAGCTTAGGTTGAGGTTTTGGATGTAGGTTTGCTCACTGAGCTGGAAGGTTCATTTCCAGATGTTTCATCACCCAACTAAGTAACATCTTCAGTGGGCCTCAGGCAAAGCACTGCTGATAATTCCTGCTTTCTATTTATATGTTTGGGTTTCTTTGGGTTGGTGATGTCATTTCCTGTGGTGAAGTTACTTCCGGTTCCTTTTCTCAGGGGGTGGTAGATGGGGTCTAACACGATGTGTTTGTTGATAAGAGTTCCGGTTAGAATGCCATGCCTCTAGGAATTCTTGTGCGTGTCTTTGTTTGGCTTGTTCTAGGATGGATGTGTTGTCCCACAGGAAATGACATCATCAACCCAAAGAAACCCAAACATATAAATAGAAAGCAGGAATTATCAGCAGTGCTTTGCGTGATGCCCACTGAAGATGTTACCTAGTAGGGTGATGAAACATCTGGAAATGAACCTTCCAGCTCAGCAAGCAAACCTACATTCATAACTGAGGTATTTTCACCACAGGTGGGTTAATGGCCTTTGTGAAATTGGTGAAGATGTCTGTGAATATGTAATTGCATTTGATCCTTAGGCGGCACGGTGGCACAGTGATTAGCACTGCTGCCTCACAGCACCAGAGACCCGGGTTCAATTCCCGCCTCAGGAGACTGATTGTGTGGAGTTTGCACATTCTCCCCGTGTCTGCGTGGGTTTCCTCCGGGTGCTCCGGTTTCCTCCCACAGTCCAAAGATGTGCAGGTCAGGTGAATTGGCCATGCTAAATTGTCCATAGTGTTAGGTAAGGGGTAAATGTAGGGGTATGGGTGGTTTGCGCTTCGGCGGGTCAGTGTGGACTTGTTGGGCCGAAGGGCCTGTTTCCACACTGTAAAGTAATCTAATCTAATCTAGAGGTCAACGTCCGTAATATTCATTCCAAGGCCTTCTAGTGATGTTGTTTCTGTTTCTGTTTCTGTGCTGTGACCTCTCCCAAACAGGTTCCTCTGAGATCAGTTGTGAATTTCACTGTTCTTTAATTTTCCCAGACATACTCCGATGTCCAGCGATACATGAATCCAACAGCAAAGGCGTAACTGCAATGGTTCACTGCTCTGTCAGTTAGCATTCACTGTTTTTTAAATTTTCCCAGACACACTCCGATGTCCAGCGATACATGAATCCAACAGCAAAGGCATAACTGCAATGGTTCACTGCTGTGTCAGTTAGCATTCACTGTTTTTTAAATTTTCCCAGACACCCTCCGATGTCCAGTGATACATGAATTCAACAGCAAAGGCAGTAACTGCACCTGTTCACTGTTCTCTCTCTCCTGCACTGACCTCATCATGTGCTTCCTTTGCCTGTTCTTTTCCCTTTTAAAAGTGCTGTTGTTTTGACATTTTTTTCCTCCGAAGTTCCAAAACAATGCAACAGTAATAGCTGCTCCTGGAATTCGAAGAAATCACTTCCAATACCTAATATACCTCAAAAAAGGAACAGCTGTTAAAGACAGAAATTTTTTCCGTCCTCCATCTTGAATTACCCAGAAGAGGCACAGTTAGTAAGTTTGCAGATGACACCAACATTAGGTGTATACTTGATCATAAATTGCTACAAAACCTTGATAGTTGTGGCTGTTGGGAAGGATGTGTTGCTTCATCACTCTGTCATTGTCAGGAACTCGCCAATAAAGGACTCCATTCTCCTTCCTGATTTCCTTGCAATAGCTCAACAATTTCTGTGCCTGTTTGGACAGTCTCATCAACTAGCACTGATTATTGGATATTGGGCAGTGTACTGATCTCCAAATCAATCAGCTGAAGCGGACTAAGGTCCTCTTACAAATACAAAAACAAATAACAAAGGTTAAACCATATTTGGCTTTGCCTCTATAGACCAGATTTGAATATCACTCATACGTGCAGCAGTGACACTCCAGTGAATCTTAGTCTGAATGTCATTGAAATCTGGGTCAGAATATTGCATTTTACATGGGGTATTTCAGAAATATTCCCCTAAGGGTGAATTGCCTCCTATGAAACTGCTTTGTGCAGCCTCTCCTTTCCAGGGCACTTAGCACTGCTCTCCAATATCCAGCCAGCAGTAGTTTGTAAATCACACAGAGTTGAATTTGTATACAAGGTTTTGGATGAGGAACTAAATAAATTGTTGATTAATTATACATAATGTCTAACATTAATATGTGCACATATTTTTACTTACCTTCTGGTTTGTGACACTTTTCAGGATCTGATTTTCTAACGTGCGATCTGCGAGTATCTTTCCTATCTGCAGTGTTTCAGAAGAAGTGAAGCTAGTATTGGATTAGGCATATAGTAGCATTCTTCAAATTCAGTACTGTTCAGTTCATTAATTTATTTCAACAACAGCAAAAACAATTACTTGTATCAATTAGAGTGAATAATAGGATATATTTTCAAATTTCAACCAAGCATACAATTAACCATGCAAATTTGATGCCCGATCTACAAATAATAAAATGAAATTAGATATTTGTTAGAAAAATGGCACATCCACAAAACCAATTTTTTGTTTTAATGAAACCTACCTCAATGTTACAAAACTAATTTGCATACAATAATTGTTTGTTCCTGAATAGGTGCAAAAACAACTGAATGCACTTTAAGCGGAGCAATTACCCTGTCCAAGATTTTTAAAATCAACTTGTTCAGGTATGTTTCAAAACATGCCTGGGCAGGTGGAACGTGAACCTGGACATTCTGGTTCACAGGTACAGACACCACCACAACAGCCTTTGCAGATGGATACCGTCCTATTGTTATCCCTTCTTAAAGATTTAAAGAAGTCAGTTGCCAGAGATACCAAGGCATTTATTTGGCCGGTCAACTGTTAGGGTGGGCAAAACAATTTTTCCTTTTGGAGGCAGTTTGCAATTCCCAGCCTTTGTGCTTTTTTCACTCACTTTTTCACACTACGACCACCTTTCAATCCCCTTGCTCTATTATCATATTCTGCATCCCTTAGTCATATTATTATGCATTTATTCCCAAAATTCTGTGATTGTCACACATTTACAGCATTCTGACTGAACATTACATCTTTAAATCACTTGCCTAGGAAACCACAAACATACTTCTATTATGGAACAGAACACCAAAGCGGGCTAAAACCATGTCATGTCACCACTGGTGCCCTATAATGATTGCTTTTGTGGGTAGGGAGCACAGAATGGAAAAAAAAGTTGGAGTTGATATGTCATAGAATATCCACAGATCTTACTCCCATTCCCCTTCTCTTTACCATCTCTCTCTATAAACTTTGAAAAGCAAAGTGAAGCTGCTTTCAGCAATGAATCCTTTGAAGGATATTTCTTTCTGCACTCCAAGGTTTGGTGGCATATTTAAAATATACAGATGCTGTGTCTCATTCTATATCATCTCATTGACTAGAAAATAGAAAGATTGCCTATTAATGATCCAGACTTCTAATCATTAATATGGATGCACATTTTAAATTATCTTTCAGCTTATGGTACGTTTCTGGATCAAGACACCACCCCCTAACCAATCTGACTGCTTGGAGACTGCAATAACAGTACTTTTGCTGGGGGATCCAAGATGGCTGCGATCTAAGGAGATTGCACTATAGAGCACCGCATTGCAGCACAAGCGCGACGAACCTTCAACCCGCCCAACCTGGACTATCGCGATATCGTGGGACTCCGGAAAGATTGGAGAGTCCAAGAAACTTTTAAAAATTAACTTACCTGCATTTCCAGCCATCCAGAGATGCTGAAAAAGGGAGGAGGAGCATCCGAGGCCGAGCCTGCGGCCCAACCTGCAAGGTCCTCCGAATTGATTATGTTCCAGGCCCTGGTGAACAAGCTCGTGAAATCTCGTGAGATGCTGGGGAAACTGATTGAAGAGAAGCCGGCTCCAATCTCTACCATGCTGCAGAAGCATGAGCAGCAGCTGGGAGACCTGGAGAAGAAGACGGATGAGGTGGAGCACAGGGTCACAGTGGTGGAAGCTGATGCCAGTTCATCCAAGGATAGGACACAAGCCTGGAGATGCAGATCCATAATTTGCGTGAGCAAGTGGATGACTTGAGAACAGGGGCAGGAGAAAAAGCATTCAGATCATCGGTCTGCCTGAGGGTAAGGAAGGTGAGCGGCCTGCGGAATTTGTTGAGGATTGGCCACCGAAATTCCTTGACTTGGAGGCTAGCATAAGAGGACTGAAGATAGAAAGGGCTCACTGGGTCGCAGCGTGGAGATCGAGTCTGGGTCAACGTCCTTGTCCTCTCCTGGTGTGGTTCCATCATTACCAGGATCAGGACAGATTCATGAAGGCTTCCTGAGTCCAGGAGAAGGATCCAAAGGCCCTAATTTACGAGGGCTCTAAGATCATTTTCTTTTAAGACTTCTCAGCGGCGGTGATCCAGAAATGGAAATCTTACAACGGTGTCAAAAGAAGACTGAGGGAGTTTGGGATTCAGTACTCCCTGAGGTATTTGGCAGTGCTTTGGGTCACCTTAGGTGGATCCATACATCCCTTTGACATGTCAGAGAAGGCAAGAGACTTTGTAGATAAATTAACCCAATTTGAACAATTTTAGTTTGTAAAATAGTGTTGTTTAGCTATGCCTTTATCATTTCATAAAAGAAACAGAGAAAGTCCGGTTGGAGCTTTATTTTTCTTTTTTTTTCTATTGATAATAATTTGGTTTAAACTGTGTTTGGCAGTGGTTGAGATATATGTTTTCAATTTCTAAGTTAGGATATACAAAAGGGGTATTTATTCCATTTTTAAAAAAAAATGTTTTTTAAATTCATATTGGCATTCTATGGGTATTTCTGCTTGTGTTTGTGGTGTGGCTCTAGCTGGGAGAAGTGAAGGTGGTTGGGATGGTTAGATGCCTACTTATGGGCAATTTGGGATGGGCAGTTGCCCCCTCTGGGCAGGGGGTGAGTTCCTCTACTCAGCACTGTTGGCGCTTTATATGTTGGGTTTTTTTTGGTTTTCATTGTTTTTAATTTTTAATAGTTTTGTAGGTTTGTTAAATGTTGTGCTTTTAGTTTATATAGTTTTTATATTTGGTGAATCATGTGACACTAAGGCTCAGCGATTTGTGGTTCGGGTTCCTCCTCTCTGGAATTTAAATGTTATTGCAGAAGGTTATGGCTAATGACTTGGTTAAATGGTGTACCTGGAATATCAAGGGAAGTCACTCACCAATTAAGAGGAAGAAGGTATTCTTGAGTCTTAGAAAGGAAAATGTGGATATTGCTTTGTTACAGGAGACACACTTAGATGACAAGGAATATTTGAAATTACAGCAGAATGGTTTTGACTGAGTTTATTTTTCATCATTTAATACCAGAAGTAGGGGAGTGGCTATATTAGTTAGGAAGAATCTCCCATTTAAGTTTTTAGAAAGTGTTAAAGACACACATGGGAGGTTTGTAATTCTTAAAGCCTTGATAAATGGGGAAGAATATGGTGTTTTAAATGTTCATTACCCTCCAGCTCATCCCCTTAAAGTTTTGGTAGATGCTTTATCTAAACTGATATATTACGCGTTCCAGCACATCATTATAGAGGGAGATGTTAACGATCACATTGATCCCACAGTAGACAGGTTGCCTAAAGGTCCCTTGATACCCTCTGTACAAACTAAGCAGTTGTGGATCTGTGTGTGGAATTAGGGTTGGTGGACGTCTGGAGGCGTCTCCACCCTACAGGCAGAAATTTTACATTTTTCTCCAATCCACACAAATGTTACACCAGGATTGATTTTTTTCTGACCCCTGCGCTAACCCTGGATTTGGTAGTATCTTGCATGATTAGTAATATTACCATCTCTGATCATGCTTCACTGTACCTGTTGGTTAAGATTAAAGGATGTTACAGTGGGTTCAAGGTACTGGTGAATGGATATCTTTATCCTCAAGGATAACAAGTTTGTGGAATATTTCTCTAAGAAATTTCGGGCTTCCGAGACATCAACTTAAGCGCAGTTGATAGATTAGATTAGATTAGATTCCCTACTGTGTGGAAACAGGCCCTTCGGCCTAACAAGTCCACACCGACCCTCTGAAGAGTAACCCACCTCCCTCTGACTAATGCACCTAACACTATGGACAATTTACCATAGCCAATTCACCTGACCTGCACATCTTGGGACTGTCAGTGCAAGAAGTGCAGGAAGCAGTGAGGCAGCTTCACAATGGAAAGGCACCCAGTCCTGACGTACTTCCCAGTGAATTCTATAAGGAATTTATAAGTATACTGTCAGGCCCGATGCTCAATATGTTTAATAATTCATACTGTCATGATTGTTCTCCCACCATCTCTGAGAGAGGCCAATATTTCACTTAAAAAAGGGAAGGACCCAGAAGGTGTGCTTCGTACAGGCACATCTCGCTCTTAAATGTGGACTTTAAAATCCTCTCTAAGACTCTAGCATTAAGGCTGTTACCTTCTATCATTAAAGAGGATCAGACGGGCTTCATAAAGGGTTTCAAATCCTCCAATAATATTAGGAGGCTGCTTAATCTAATTCAAGCATGCCAACATCAGTCAATACAGGAATTAGTGATTTCTCTAGATGCAGAGAAGGTATTTGACCAAGTTGAGTGGCCATAACTTTTCTGTACTCTGGAGTGGTTTGGTTTGGGAGAAGTCTTCATAAGATGGGTACAGGTTCTCTACAGTGGCCCTCTCATGGCAATCATCATCAATGGGGTACGATCAAGTAATTTTAATGTTTTTAGGGGCAGCCACCAGGGCTGTCCCCTCTCATTGTTTTTTACGTTGGTGATTGAACCATTAGCGGAGGCCATTCTTGGGGATCCCAATATATCAGCTCCAGAAGTGGGGTCAAAATTTTGTTGTATGCAGGCGATGTCCTCATGTTTTGACAAATCCAGCAATTTCAATGCCTCACCTGATACAATGCATTTATGTGTTTGACCCCTTTTTGGGGTACAAGATTAATCTTGCAAAATCAGAGGCTACGTCTATGGGTGGTCTTACGAAGGAGCTAGACCTTGAAGGTGACTATAGATTACCAATTAGATGGTCACAGCAGGGTTTTGTGTATTTGGGCATTTTCATTACTCCAGTTCTGGATCGGCTGTGCAAAGCCAATTTTATCCAATTATTTAATAAATTTAAATAAGAACTTCAAAGATGGGAGGCACTTCCAATCTCATGGTTGGGTTGGATAGCACTTATTAAGATGAATATTCTCCCCCATTTGCTATACCCTATATGGATGCTCACCCTGATTTTTAATGAGCAAACATTTAGGACGCTGAAAGGCTGGTTCAGCTTCTTTATTAGGCATCATAAGCGGCCCCTTATTAAATTAGTTAAACTGCAACTGCCTCACAAATTGGAGGCAGTGGACCTTGTGGACATTAAAAGCTACCAACTAGGCTGGCTTTTGTCCTCTGTGATTATTGGGCTTGTGGGGATTCGCTTTCAATATGGCTAGATATCGAAGCCTCCTAGGCAAGGTGCCCCCTTACCAGTTTGCTGTTTTTGGACAAAATGAGGACAGTTAGGGAATATTGCCATAACCCAATAGTCATCAATACTGTTAAAGCATGGAAGGCAATTCGGCAGAAGGAAGGCAATATTGGCAAAACATCTTCTCTTACACCTATAGTGGGTATGCCGGGTTTTCAACCAGGGATGATAGATTCAGGATTCAAACATTGGGCAGCTAGGGGTATGTCTTGCATGGACAATTTATTTGAGAGAGACGTAATGATGTCCTTTGATCAGTTAGTACAGAAATACGAGTTATCTAATAGAGACCTCTTTCATTCTTTTCAAGTTGGGGTTTTTATTCAATAAAAGACTAGACTTTTGACTGATCCTTACAAATCCGACAAGGGGCGGGGGGGGGGGGGGATGTGCTAAGAGTACACTTTCTGTCAGTACTTTATATCATCAATTGGGGGGTGCCCCCTCAGATGAGTTTGATCGACTCTGCAGCGTGTGGGAGAGAGAGCTGGGTGTTGAGGTTTCCTCAGAGGCATGGGAGGATATTTGGGAGAATGCAAGGAAGATATCAATTTGCAATAGGACCAATGTTTTACAGTTGAAGATTCTCCACAGGGTCAACTTGGCTCCAGACCTTTTGTCAAAATTTAAACCGGGGTGTCTTCAGCATGTCCCAAGTGCGAGGTCTGTATGAGCACTCTCACCCCTTGTTGCTGGTCTTGTGATAGGCTTCAAACATATTGGTGTGCTATGGTGGGTGCAATGGAGAGGGTTTTGGGTGTAAGGGTGGAGAAGGGCCCTATCTCTCTCTTCTGGGCCAGCCCACTGTATTCCCTGCAGACGCACATCAGAAAACTTTTCAATATTCTCACGCTCTGTGCAAGAAACAATACCTTGCTAGATTGGATATCTGAAAACACCCCCGGCCTGTTGGGTTGGTGGAAGATTGTTATGGAGCATTTTCCCTTGAATTTTTTTCACAAATATGGTACACCACAAAACTGAGAACTTTTATCAGGCATGGCAGCCCTTTTTGGAAAATCTGGACACAGATTTATCTGCCACACTAACAAGGGCTTTTATGCAGTCGTAATTATTGTGTTTTACGAGTTCAATATCCAGGAAGGAAGAACTGTGAACGTGTGAGCGTGTTTGGCTAGGCTGAGTTATTATTATTTATTAGCTTGTTGTTGATTATTTATTTATTTATTTATTTTTGAATTCTATACTTTTCTACATATGTTTATACATTTGTACATGAGGGTGGGTTGGCATTCTTTTTTTACTTGATTTTTTTGTATTGTTTTGAATTGTATTGTTTTGTACTTATTGTAATATTAAAAAATCTTTTTTTCCAATAATTTTTTTCTAAATAACAGCAATTCTGGTAGTATAGGTGTCTTTTCCTATGCATGACCCTGTATCTGGTTTCTCACTTCTCTCTGAAGATCACAAAACCCAAGTCAGCAATTCATTATCTCCACGAAGGTTAATGTTCAAAATGATTTTCTGAAGATCTTTAAAGAACCCTAAAACTGAAATCATTTTTTCACCATCTTTGATCCAAATTCTGAAATAATAATGTAATGTATTATGAACCTTAATAACACAGGGTTTCTACATATCTGACCCTTTTTTGTCTAATCACTGCTTTTCATCCTTCTGCACCTTGTGTGACAAAGGGAAGCTGCTTCAAGTAGATACTGATTTCTCGAATATCCATCCAGTAGGACATAATGATAGAGTTGTGCCTTGTTAATCAGAAAATAGATTACCTCCTAATGGCACGTGCAGAAAATAGATTACCTCCTAATGGCACGTGATTCAAAGCATTAACATGTACACATATTTATTTACCTTCTAGTTCGTGACATGTTTCAGTATCTGATCTTCTAGCTTTAGATCTGGCAGTGTCTTTTCTATCTGAAATATGTTTCAGAAAAAATGTAACTAGAATTGGGTAAGCTGCTTCCCCAGTTTCATTATTCAGTTTAGGTTCAATATTGGGATAGATTTTCAACTTGCCACTTAGGATACAATTAGGAATACTGATAAATTGTTCATGACACAAATAATGGAAATGAAAATTAGATTTTTTTTAACAACAACTGATCAATCCACAACACTCATTTTACATGAAAATATACTGCAATGTTACCCAAACAAATTTTCAACTTGTTGTTGAAAGACACTGATTTGTTTTTTTTACCCTGAATATGCTTATGGACAGAGATTGAATGCAGTTTATGTGAGTATTTGTGGAAATAGGAAAGGAAGGGTGTCCTACCACCGAGCCTGGAGGCCAGAGATGTTCCATAAGACCATAAGATATTGGAGCAGAATAATGCCATTCAGCCCATTTAGTCTGCTCAACCATTCCATCATGACTGTTATGTTTCTCAACCCCATTCCCTAGTCTTCCCCCCACACCCACAGCCCTTGATCTCTTAACTAATCAAGAACTATCTATCTCTGCCTTAAGTACACTCAATGATTGGGCCTCCACAGCCCTTTGCAGCAATAAGTTCCACAGTATCACCACCGTCCAGCTGAAGGAATTCCTCTTCATCTAAGTTCTAAAGGGTCATCCTTTTACTCTGAGGCTGTGCCCCGGGCCCTAGACTCTCATACTAGTGGAAATACCTTATTCACATCCACTCTATCCAGGCCTCTCATTACCCTGTAATAATATTTCTGAAAAGATTGATTACAATAACAAGATAGAGACTTTGGTAATGTATCCAAGTTCGCTGATCATACAAATAAAACTTTCACACCTCAACTAGTTGAGAAGTGCTCAGATGTGTGAGGCAAAGGATCGCTTCTTGATTAAGGCAGTTCTGTACTTCCAAGTCTTCTGTCCCTGTTTCTCTTATTTTACTGCAGCCACATTGTAGTGCATCTCCACTTGCTGCTACTGTTACATTCCGCACCCCTGTAGTTGCATTATTTCTTTGCTCAGCACCATTTTCACTTCTATTTGTTACACATTCATAGTAAACTAATCTTACATGTAAATCTTCAAAATTACATTCCAAGGCACTGCTATCATGCTTCCTTCTTTCTTACAGTACTTCAGACACACTGTATGTAAGAGGAGAAGAACACCAGAGCACAGTCCATCCAAATATATGAATTAGGACTAGAATAGAAGTAGCTTTCAAACAGGCTCCACCATTTAAAAAAATCATGGCTGAACTGTTGTCTTTCAATTCCATGTTCTTATTTACCCCTGATAAACTTTGATTCCTTTGCCTAAAGAGAATTAATTTACCTCTGCCTTAATAATATTCAATGACCCCTCCTCCACTGCCTGAGAAAACAATGTTTCAAAGTTGCACCATCCTTTAGAGAAAAGAAAACTTTCCCTCATCTCCATTCAGTAAGGGTGGCCGCTAATTTTAAAATACTGCCCTCTCATTCTGGATTGACCCACAAAAGCAAACATCTTTTCCAAATACATCTTTTCAAGATCACTTAGGATCTTATGAAGTTCAATCAAATCACCACTCACTCTTCTAAACTCCACTAAAAGCAAGCTCTGCCTGTTCACTATTTCCTCATAAGGCAACTTGCTCATCTAAGATAGAATCATTTTATGTCACCACTTGAGATGAGATCTTGCCATTGTGAGTAGAAGCCATAGAAATTAACATGATTCAAGGTTTCTACACTTCTTACCCTTTTTCCCTTTCTTATGACAGATATGACTATCTGTCCTTATATACCTTGCATTATGTTATGAAGGTGTAAGGGGTACCGTACCTTTAAGAGAGTGGAAAAGCTAGCAAGGACTTAGAGAGGCACAGAGAGTCTGGAAGAAGGCAGCAATGCCATGCTTGGTCAGAACAGCTAGCACTGGCTGAGTTGCTATGAGACAAACACACTTTCAAACTCAGCCAATCAAATTAAATTATGCCCCAAAAGACCAAACTCTAATCAAGTTTGAACTTAGTATTTTGACGATCCGATGCTTTGGTATATGAAACTGAAAAAAAAATTGGACTTGTTGGGCTGAAGGGCCTGTTTCCACACTGTAAGTAATCTAATCTAATCTAAACTGCCAAGCCACCAACATATGCAGACTGCCTGCAGAATAACTCTCTTAAAGGTACCTTTATCTATCAATGACCTGTGAAACAGAAATCCCTAAGAGGAAGAAAAGAAGACAGCAGAAGATACAAAGAGAAGATTCAACAGCTGACTGGTTTTGAAATTTGAATTTTTTTGTAAATTTTAATCGGGGAGGGGGGGGGGGTTTATCAGACCAGTATTGTAGAAGGGAAAGTAAAAGTAAAAGTTGGGGGCTCATCTGGGATTTGAAGTGGTTTAGACAAATTTGAATAGATTTTGGGGTACAAAAAATCCCAGCAGATTTAAACACTTGCAGCTTAGTATCCTAGATCTTTAAATAAAATGTAGATGAGACAATTTGTTTAATATCAGTGACTTGTGGTTGATTAAATTAAAAGTGAGAGAAATGACTCTTAAAATTGCTGAAGAGGTTCTGGTATTTGAAGATGATGCTCAAATTTGCCAAGAAAGCTTACAAGGAAAGAAAAAGGCCATACTTTTAGATTTAGCAAAGAATTTGGATTTGGGTGTAACCAAGAACAAAAGTAAAACTGAAATTATAAGAGAATTACTCAAACACTCAGGTGTGTCAGAGAAACTGTCGGAGACATTTGCTCAGTAGATTAGAGATCACAAAACACAGCTCGGAGTGAAATTGACAAACAGTTTATTGTAGGCGATATTGCTGGAGGAGATGCCGGCTGCCAATTAGTAAAATTTGAAAACTAATTTAGCCGCTTACCAGACTACCTCCTCAGGCCAAGTTCTGGCGGCAATTTAGGAGCCAAATGCCCACCTCCCCAGGCCAGGGTCACTACTCAATTTCCGAATTACAGTAGGTGAAGCCAATTCGCCGCAAGTCAGAATTGTGGCCACCCTCCGCAGTCATCCAGCCTTTCTCTGGTCTGATCCGCTGGGCAGGGCTGGCCGCCAGGTACCAATCAGGTTAAATTTAAAATGTAAGGTTCGCTCACCCTGTTGAGAGAGAAAAAATGGCCTGCTGACTAGTCCAAACTGTCGGAAAAATTTGCCCAGTAGGTTAGAGACCACAAAACACAGCTCGGAGTGAAATTGACAAACTGCTTATTGCAAGCGATATCGCCGGAGGAGAAAACAGACTAACTGACACAGAACTGACAGTCTGCACAGAGAATTTGATTTCTCCTCTCAGAGCTGAGGATGAGACCAGTTTTATGGTAATGCTGCACAATGACACTGATTAAGAAATGGGAAAATACAATGTTTCGGGAAATGGAGTAATTTTGTTGCAAGGGTGCTAATTGGAAAACAATTTATCAGATGAATGTCCTGTTCCTTCACACAATGCAACATCCTGACAGAATCATGGTTCCATTCATCTGCACAGATAGGTGTTAAAGTCTTTTCTGGAGTGGTGAGGTGCTTCCATTGTCCTGTGGTGCCTGTCTGTCTGTTCTACTCTTTCTGTGGCTTTGCTGTTGCTGGGTTGTGAAACTGCCCTTAGGGTTTTGAGACCTCTTGTCATGTCCATGGCAGCTTGAAAGCGTATTCCATTGTCTGCATGCCATCTGACCCAGTTCGTGAGCTGCTCGGGAATTCTGGGTGTCCTGGTACAATTTAGCCAATTTGCTTTTGTGGGCCTATCGTGGGTTAGCAAATCTTTTCCCACAGAAACAGACAAGTGCAGTAAAGGTAGAAAAACTTCAATTACAATTGAGGAAAATGGAGTTAGAAGATAAACAGAGAGAAAGAGAGAGAAGAGAGGGAGAGAGAAAGAGAGAGAGAAGAGAGAAAAGGAAGAGAGAGAAGGTTCTTAGTTGAGCATAGAGAGAGAGAGAAGAAAGAGAGAGACAAGGAGAGAGAATTTTAACTTGAGAAGTTGTGACTTTGTCAGCAAAGTCAAGTTAACAGGATGGAGATTAAAAGAGAAAGTAGTGATAGATATAAGTATGTCAAAACTACCACATTTTGTTGAGAAAGATGTTGAAGCCTTCTTTATTCTACTTGAAAGATTGGCTAGGCAGATGGAGTGGTCCGAGGATTTATGGGCAATGTTAGTTTAGACTAAACTAGTAGGCAGAGCTAGTGAGGTATTTGCCACGCTGTCAGATGAGGGATCAAGAGATTATGAAAAGGTTAAACAGGCTATTTTAAGTGCTTATGAATTGGTACCAGAAGCATATAGACAGCGGATCAGAAACATAAAGATGGAACCAGGTCAGACTTACGTTGAGTTCGAAAAAATTAAAACTTTGGCCATTTTGATAGATGGGTGTGTGCTTTAAAAATAGTTAGGACCTTTGAAGCTCTAAGAGTGGTTATTCTGTTGAGGAGATTAAAAACTCAATTCTAGAGATGGTAAGAATTAACGTGGAGGAACAGAAAGGCCAGGAAGTGAGAAGGGCAGTAGAATTAGCAGATGAGTACATGTTGGTGCATAAGACAAGCTTTCAGTCAGAATTTTATCCTGTGAGGGACAGACATTGGGAGAAAGGTAGATTCTACATTACGAAAGAACAAGTAGGGAAGACTGATAGAAATTTATCACGTTAAAGAAGCTCAAGAGAGTGAAAAAGAGCTGAAAGACCTTTTAGGTGCTTTCACTGTAATGGAATGGGACACAGAAAATTACAGTGCCGGTGGTTTCAGAACGGTACTGGGAAAAGGTGTTTTTACTACCAGAAGGTGGGATACATAAAGTCACAGTACTGATCATTAAAGAAAGGAACTGTGGGAAAAGATGTAATAAAAGAAGCTAAGCCAGTCACATCAATTAAGATAGTAAAGGAGACCCTAAGAAGAGCCGAGGAGCTGCAGGAGAGTGCACAGCCTAGGCAAGGGCTGGGTATGGAATTAGTACCTGATCTCCACAAAGAATTCACCTCTGTAGGCATCATTAAACATTTCTCTAAGCACTCTGCAGCCGTTTTGCTCTGCTATTTTTTTAGCTAGTGGAGTGTTATGGGGAGGTTTCTATTTAAGACATTTAGGTAGTACCTGTTTCCGTAGGCATTCGTAGAGTAAGTACAACTTTGTGGCTGGCGCTGTACATGTGATTGCAGTAAATCAAATCTCATCAAATGGGGCAAAATTACAATTTGCCAATGAGGCATTAAACAAGCAATGTCAAATGGTTGTCCATTGTACAACTAATGCAATCAATGCAAATTAAAATTGGAATTTTTTAGAACTTTTGCCACAGCCTCAACACCAAGAAAACCTGCTCCACAATTGCAAAATCAATTCTTCAACTCTTTGCATAAAGATTTGGTTCAAACAGGTGTGTGAACAGCTGAATGCTCTTTATCTGTGGCCAATCAAATGAAGAAAGGATTATATCCCATTGTTTTCCTTTCTTGATTCGAGTATAAAGGCCAGCTGCCAATAATATCATGGTATCTATGTGGCTGCTCAATTTATGAAGAAGTGCTCAACTGGGTGAGGTATAACACTTTTTACTTCAGTGAGGATGTTCTGCATTTTAAAATTTTCCCTCCTAATTACGTATTGCTACCTGATTGCAATCCATTTTCATCTTCTACTACTGTCATATTCTATGGTTTCATTTTTACCCCCTTTCCTCTCATATCCCACAACTTGTCACACATTTGTGATACCCTAACCTTAAGTGCACTCTGTTAAATTACCTTTTTAGGCCACACAAACATACTAAATTATTTTTTACAATACAATTTGTCAAACAACTTGTCTTAAGTTGGGAGCAGGCACTACAGTAGCGCAAGACCACATCAGATGTCCACTGAGAGTCTGAAGATTTGCTATTGTGGTCAAGGGTAGGGGGCATAGAAATTAACCAGGATGCAAATCACAGGTTTTCTCACACATTACCCTCATTGACCTCCTCAGCATCAACTCACCCTCACAATTTGCATGACAAGAGGAAGCGATGGCCAAGTGGTATTATCACTTGACTATTAATCCAGAAACCCAGAATAATGTTCTGGGGGCATGGGTCCGAAACCCACCATGGCAGAATTTGAATTCAAATTTTAAAAAACTGGAATTAAGGGTCAACTAATGACCATGAAACCACTGTCAATTGTCAGAAAAACTCATCTGGTTCACTAATGTCCTTTAAGGAAGGAAATCTGCCATCCTTACCTGGTCTGGCCTACATGTGACTCCAGAGCCACAGCAATGTGGTTGACTCTCAACTGCCCTTTGAAATGGCCTAGCAAGCCACTCATTGTATCAATGGCTAGAAAGCCACAACAAAGAAACAAAACTGGGTGGACCACCTGGCATTGACCTTGGAACCGGAAAAGACAGTAGCAAAAATGCAAATAGCCCTGTCGACCACGCAAAGTCCTCCTAACCAACATCTGGGGGCTAATGTCGAAAATGGGCAAGCTGTCTCGCACACTAGTCAAGCCACAGCCTGACAGTTATTCTTACGGAAGCACGCAGAAACCACTATTACCATCCCTGTCCCATCAGCAGGACAGACCCAGCAGAGGTGGCAGCACTGTGGTATACAGTCAGGTGGGAGTTGCCTGGGAGTCCTTGACTGATTCCGGACCCCATGAAGTCTCATGGCTTCAGGGTAAACATGGGCTTACCAGATACCATCCTCCTTTGGCTAATGAATCAGTACTCCTCTATGTTGAACAATAATTAGAGGAAGCACTGAGGGTGGCAAGGGCACAAAATATACTCTAGTGGGGGATTTCAATGTCCACCGTAAAGAGTGGCTTGGCAGCAGCATTACTGATTGAGCTGGTCGGATCCTAAAGGATATAACTGCTAGACAGGATCTGCGGCAGGTAGTGAGGGAATCAACAAGGGGGAGAAACATACTTGATCTCATCCTTACTAATCTGCCAGCTGCAGAAGCATCTGTCCATGACAGTATGGGTAAAAATGACCACTGCACTGTCCTAGTGGAGACGAATTCCTGCCTTCACATTGAGAATAACCTCCATCATGTTTTGTGGCACTATCATTGTGCTAAATGGGACAGACTTCAACCAGATCTAGCAGCTCAAGACTCGGCATCCATGAAGCGCTGTGGGCCATCAACATCAGTTTTTCGGCTCCTGGGAAGTTCTGGACAACAAAGGGTACCCTGTCAGTTGCAGCTCATGTCTGTCTCCTGAGGAGGTCATTACAGTTTCTTGCTGTAGCACTTTGGAACTCGCCGTCAATGAATTGAGCATCCTTCTTATCAGGGCATCCTTGAGAAACTGCATGAATCCATGTAAGATTCTGTAAATCCATTTTTTAGAAATAGAATCAGTCTGAACATTGGGGCACAGACAGCCTCAAACCTTCAATGCATTATCTGAGCCGCCATGGTACCTATTGTTAATGTTCACTTGAGAATGTAACTTTAAAAAAAGTTCTGGGATTTACATATGAAAGAACTGAAACCAATATGGTCATTCTAAAAGATGACAGACTTAACAAACAATTCAGGTCTCTTTCAATACATAATTTCAGTTGCATCACAATGTAAACTTTTGCTGTAAATTCTGTGTCTTACGATCTTATACTCCATAACCACCTGATGAAGGAGCAGCACTCCGAAGGCTAGTACTTCCAAATAAATCTGTTGGACTATAACCTGGTGCTCTGTGATTTTTAACCCTAATATCCAAATAGTAACACATATAAATGATATGGAGTTATACCTCCATCTATACGTTACATTGACTAGAACATAGTGAGACTACTATTGAGATAGACGGTTAAGCATTACCACATACACACATTTTCATTACCTTCTGGTTCATGACATGTTTCAGTACTTGATCTTCTAGCTTTAGATCTGGGAGTATCTTTTCTGTCTGAAATATGTTTCAGAAGTGAAATTAGTATTTGGTAACCAACAGAGTAACTTTCTACTTTTTCAGTAGCATTCAGCTTTTATTACAAAATCCATTTCATTTGCATCAATCAGTTAAATAATGGGATTGATTTTTAACTTGATAATTAGGCATAAAGCTAGAATGCCAAGCAATTGCCCATTCTCCAATGATTGGCCATTCGCCATTGAAAATAGAAATTGGACATTTTTTCAGACATATTGTTTGCCTATTGCTATGACCTTTCAATCTATCTTTACCTGCTGCTATTGTCACATTCTGCATTATGTACAGTTAAATTATGTCTTTACTTATCTCTCATTCTTCACAATTTGACACACATTCACAGTTCAGGGTGACCATATTTAATGTCACCCCATTTAACACTGTTCCACTTTAATATCATTAAATTATTAAGTCTGGCAATCTTGTTGAGCATTTCAAGATTTGTTCACTGCACTACTGTACATAACTGAACCAACTGGTTTCATGTGGCGCACTCTCTCCCACTCTCTATCTTGGATCTGTGGCACACTCTCTTCCACCATCTATCTTGTATCCTCATCCTATGCTACAATGCTGCCTTAGTTCAGAACTAGGGAGATCCCACCCAACAGGCTGTGGAGCACCTATTGAAGTCACTGCTTGCCCTGGCCGCACAGCAGTCAGTGCTTCGAAGTATCACTTTGTGTAGTTGTCGCCATGCACAGATCCAATGAAGTCACCATACCTGAGCTTGTGTCCATCCTTTCATTACCTTCCCTGTTCCAAAGCAACGACTGAGTGCAGGAACATCCACCAACCTCCTACCCTCAAGTGTGTGGCCAAAACCATGGCATCTGTGGCAGACTGGCAGAACAACTAAAGGAGCTACAAAACTATCCTGGAAATGTAGCCATCACCATCTGGTCTCTAGCCTGATAAAAATCCAGCAGCTCCTTTCATGCTTCCCACTGGCTGTAAAACACAATCTGCCACAGTTATGTCACGGTGTTGGTCACTATCACCGGGAGGGAGAGGCACAGAGAGAGAGAGAGAGAGAGAGAGGTAGAAAGATAAGTGAAAAAGTTATAACGCTCACCAATGATCCATATCTCGCCAGTTATTAAGAGGGGAAACAAAATCAAGAGTCTGCAGGTAATCAAAAGGTGCAGCCCACCAATCAGTAACATGATCAGTCATCACAATGCCAGAAGCAAGCCGGAAATGATGCCTTGAACCTCCAAAAAGAAATGACCAGATAGTGGCCAGAAATAAGAGATAACCTCAGCAGGAGGTTATCAATGAGCAAAGGTTCATCATGCAGATCCCAGATAGTGACCCCCATAGCTTCATTCTGGGGAAATCCACTACTGGGGATATTGTAACTTGAATGTGATTCTTTCCTTTTAATATTTCTAAATTAATTTTGTTTTAACAGATATTTCATTTACTAATGGAAGATTTTAGGCACTTAAAGAACTGTATTTCAACTAAGAGGGGACATGCATCAATTTTTTCCTGGAAAGGAAGGCCCCATGGAATCAAACTCTGGTTTCAATATTGACTCCTGTAGAAATCAATGCTTCACGAACAGTCTTTTCACTTGAAGTTGTGATTTTCAGGAGCGCAACACAGACTTTAACTGAGGACATTGTGTACTCCAACCTTACATGCACACCTATCAAAAACCTTCCTAGGTTACACTAATGTACACAGAATGTGAGAGCAAAAATCACTAGAGCAGCGTAAAGACCACATCAAATTCCAGAACAAATGTTTAATATTGTGAATTGAAAACACAGAAATGAACAAGGCTGTCGACCATAAATCACAAGTTTTCTGCAGATTGTCCTATTGCTTCTCTTCAGTGATGTCCTGGGTCTGAGATGATTGATTCCCAACAAGGAGGAGAAAGTGAGGTCTGCAGACGCTGGAGATCAAAGCTGAAACTTTATTGCTGGAACAGCACAGCAGGTCAGGCAGCATCTAGGGAACAGAAGATTCGACGTTTCGGGCACATGCCCTTCTTCAGGAATGAGCAGAGAGTGTTCAGCAGGAGAAGATAAAAGGTAGGGAGGAGGGACTTGGAGGAGGGGCGTTGGAAATGTGATAGGTGGAAAGAGGTCAAGGTGAAGGTGATAGGTCGGAGTAGGGTGGAGGCGGAGAGGTCAAGAAGAAGACTGCAGGTCAGGAAGGCGGTGCCGGGCTGGAGGGATTCGGCTGAGACAAGGTGGGGGGAGGGGGGATGAAGAAACTGGTGAAGTCCAAGTTCATCCCCTGTGATTGGAGGGTTCCCAGTCGGAAGATAAGACAGGCCGCCTACTTGCGGAGCGATTCAGAGGGCACCTCTGGGCCACCCGGACGAACCAACCCAATCACCCTGTAGCACAGCATTTCAACTCCCCCTCCCACTCCACCGAGGATATGCAGGTCATTGGACTCATCCACCGCCAAACCACAACAACGCGACGGTCGGAGGAGGAGCGTCTTATCTTCCGACTGGGAACCCTCCAACCACAGGGGATGAACTTGGACTTCACCAGTTTCTTCATCCCCCCTCCCCCCACCTTGTCTCAGCCGAATCCCTCCAGCCCGGCACCGCCTTCCTGACCTGCAGTCTTCTTCTTGACCTCTCCGCCTCCACCCTACTCCGACCTATCACCTTCACCTTGACCTCTTTCCACCTATCACATTTCCAACGCCCCTCCTCCAAGTCCCTCCTCCCTACCTTTTATCTTCTCCTGCTGAACACTCTCTGCTCATTCCTGAAGAAGGGCATGTGCCCGAAACGTCGAATCTTCTGTTCCCTAGATGCTGCCTGACCTGCTGTGCTGTTCCAGCAATAAAGTTTCAGCTTTGATTCCCAACAAGCATAACCAGTTTCCTTTTGTGTGAGATACAACATCAACCAATAAAGAGTTTTCTTGCCTGATTCCAATTACCTCCACTTTTGCTAGAACATGTCAACAGCAATCACCTGCAATCTAATATGATCTGAAGGGATGCCTAAGGCCTAATGGAACAAGGGAACAGGTGATGGAAACATTAATTAAGACTTAATTAGGTTTGAATTGCTTATAGAAATATAAGAAGCTCTTAATTAGCAGGGTGAGAGTTTTATGATGTGATTAGCTGAAATGGACTCCTCACTAACGCCTTGGACTTAAACAGATATTTTAGAGTGTATAATGTAGTGATTGGAACGATGTCAGCCAGGTGGATCTCACAGAATAATAGTTCCCGGATTGGGGCTGTTAACCTGGTTCAATCAGGGAGTCCTGGCTTACAGATATGAACAGGAGAGTCCACTGTTTCTTATTTAAATGCACTGTCTTGTATGTATTTGTTATTGCTTCTTTTGTGATGACTAAAAGTGGGATTTGAGGTTTGTCCTCATTTCCCTGAAAACTGGTTGAACAGTAAGGTTTGGGCCTGGCTTTGCTGCTCCTCTCCCTTGTAAAATTGCTGTTTCGCTGTATTCAGCTGTTAATGTTAATTGTTTTGTAAACTGTATTGCTGAACAAAATTTTTAAAAATGAACAGGAGAGTCATGGTTCTGCTCACTCTAGAAGCCAGCTCTCTGCTACCTGGGTCAGCGTCATATTCTATGCACACGTAAATAAAGGGTGACTTGGTAACAGGATAGTGGCCTTCATGCACTTATTTCAGGCGAGGAGAGTGGGATTAATGATGGGACCATGCAAAAGCGGCTACTAACTGAGGTCCAACTGGAATTGAAACAACTGGCTTTGTTGTTAGAAAATGCGCCAAGTGGAGCTTATGAATTACAGGGTATGTCATTGTAAGTGTATACCCACACCAGCTGATTAAGTGGGGTGGGGATGGCGGTCCTTCATGAAGCTGGACATGAGCCATACATTCTTTAATTACGATAAGAGGAAGATTACTAGAGGCATGCTACAATTAATACCTGTAGAGGTTTGTGATATATAAGGTAGCCTTTTTAGGTGTCATCAGCCTGTGTCATTTTCCAGCAGATGATGGAGAATATTTTACAAGGTTTATCCCAGCTCACCATTTATCTGGATGACATGCTAATAACAGGGAAAAGGAGCAAAGATCATTTGGAAAACTTGGACATAGAGCTTAAACAGTTCTCCAAGACACTACAGAGATGACAGGACTGCATTACTTTGTTTGGAAGATAAAGTGAGGGCAATCAAAGATGCTCCATCTCCCATGTCTGTACCAGAGTTTAGATCTTTTCTTGGATTGGTGAACTATTACAGAAGATTCATATGTCATCTGGCCTCTGGACACTTTTACATTATTGAGAAAAGGTCAGCCTTGGAAAAGATCTTGTAGCCAAGATGTAGTCTTTAGGGAAGTGAAGAAGCAATATCACAGTGGCTCAGTGGTTAGCACTGCTGCCTCAGAGGCCCAGGTTCGATTCCAGCCTCGGGCAACTGTCTGTGTGGAGTTCGCACGTTCTCCCTGTGTCTGCGGGGTTTCCTCCGGGTGCTCCGGTTTCCTCCCACAGTCCAAAGATGTGCGGGTTAGGTGAATCGGCCATGATAAATTGTCCATAGTGTTAGATGCATTAGTCAGAGGGAAATTGGTCTGGGTGGATTACTCTTCGGAGGGTCGGTATGGACCTTTTGGGCCAAAGGGCCTGTTTCTACACAGTAGGGAATCTAATCAATATCATCATCAAATGTTGGCACACTACAATCCCAAGCGAGATGTGATGCTGACATGTATTCCTCCCCATATGGTATCAAAGTAGTGTTGGCTCGCAACTGGCCCAGTGTAGAGGAATACCCAATAGCATATGTTTCCTGGACTTTGGCTGATGCCAAATGAAGATATGCCCTGATAGAGAAGGAAGATTTGGGGGTCATCTTTGGTGTGAGAAAGTTCTACCAATACCTTTACTGATGTAAACTTGTCATAGTAACGGACTGCAAACCCCTGCTAGAGTTACTTAAAAAGGACAGGGCTGTGCTGCCCATAGCTTCAGTTCAGTTTCAGTGGTGGCCTCTTATTCTGAGTGCATACAATTACAAGTTGGAACACTATCTCGGAAGCCAAGTGCCTTGAGCAACTTTCCACTGGTGTATATACCTGTTACTGCTGATGATATTAGTCTATGGACACAAAAAGATCCCGTCCTGGCAAAACTAAAACTGGTGGGATATGGGAAATAAAAGGGCCATCACAACCAGAATTGAAATCCTTCAGGACGAGATGAGACCAAATGACCTTGGAGGATGGTGTATTATTATGGGGAGCAAGAGTTATTGTCCCAATTAAAGGTTGTTGCCAGATACTGGCTGAACTTCATCAGGATCATCCAGGGGTGTCCAAAATAAAGATGTTGGTGAGAAGTCATGTTTGGTGGCCATGACTGGATGCAAACATAGCTGCATTGGTGGGGCAGTGCCCAGAATGCCAACAGGACAGAAATTACTGCCAGCAGCTCCCCACATTTGTGGGAATGGCCGAGTCAACCCTGGATTCGGTTACAAATGGATTATGCTGGTCCTTTCATGGGCTGAATGTTTTTTAGTCATTATGGATGCCCATTCAAAGTGTATGGGCATGCATAGAGTTCATTTGTCAAACACGGTGATGACAATTGAAAGGTTTCGAGCATCTTTTGTAACACATGGATTCCCAAAAGTGTTGGTCACAGATAACAGGCCATCATTTACCAGCAGGGAATTTGAGTATTTTCTCAAGTCCAATGTCTTTTGGCATGAAAGGACACCTATATACCATCCATCATCCAACAGTCTGTCAGAAAGAACAGTCCAAAATTTGAAGCAGGCTTAAAGAAACAGCCTACATTTTCTCTTGATATCTGTTTAATTATAGGACCACCCCTCAAGCAATTACAGGGACAGCTCCAGCAGAGTTGCTAATGGGGAGAAGACACCGCACCAGGTTAAATATGATCTTCCTGCACCTTAGGGAGGGTGAAACAGCATCATGAACGCCTGTGTCAGAAAAAAGACTCCTCTGAGAGAGGCAGTTTACTTCAGGGGACAATGTCTGGTGTCAAAACCACGGGAATGGCCCTGCATGGGTAAAAGGCATGATCGATGCAAGGTCAGATCCCATGAGATATCATGTTCGGGTAGGTGAGGCAGTCCTGAACGAGGACATTGATGACATAAAAGCTGTAACTTTGCAAATGGGGAGTAAAGCATTGGCGACCCCTCAGAATATCTGGTAAGCTGTCAGAACCCATGGGCCCTCCCCCTCCACCTGGCGTCAAAAAAATCTCTGAGAATGAGATAGATAAGGCAGATGTCACAGTCTTGATGTCTGAAGAAGATGAGGTCCGACCGAGACGCCCTGGTGCAAGAGGCGAGCTACTGTCCAATACACGCCATCACTATACGAGGCAGAGTTTGAGGAACCAGATTTGCTGCAAAAACACCCAAGCAGAAGTTACAGGAAGAAGAATAGACCTACCTTCCAGGAGTTTGAGGGGGAGCGATGTAGTGATTGGAATGATGTCAGCCAGGTGGATCTCATGGAATATGAGATCCCTAATTGGGGATGTTAACTTGGTGCAATAAAGGAGTCCTGGCTGGCAATTACAAACAGAAGTGTCAGGGGCTCTGTTCACCTACGCTCGCTGGGTCAGTGTCATGTATTATGCACATGTAAATAAAGGATGGATTGGAGATGGGGCACTGGCTTCGGTGGAGTTATTTCATATAACATTGATAGAAAATGGTTGATTCAAAATGTAATATTTTGCCTATTCTGAAAGTGAGGCTTATGATTAGTGTAAGAATTAATTGACCATGTGGACTTGTATTACTTCTTTACCAACAGGGAAACAAGGTATGGCCATTTGGAAGCAGGATAAGAAGTAAAGTATTTTTTCAGAATTGAAGCCTGACAATTTGAACAAGGTTGATCATTTGGACAGATTGTTAACTTTCCCGGTCAAAATTTATCGAAAAGAGTTTTATTGACTACTTGAGATGTGGTTAGATTTGGACAAATTTAGAAAGACTGAAGATTGTACAAAGTAAACGTTGTAGAAGAATTGAATTCAAAACATATGTGATCCCTCAGAATATGCAGGATTGCAGAAATTTCATTTGAATATTTGCCAATTTGCGCTGGCAATTAACTTATTTGACAGTGCAAAGTATCAAGTATGAACAGATTTCTAGAGTTTAAAATATGGGTACATGGCTAGAACAAGTATCAGAAGCACAAAAGCAATTCTTAAGAAAACATTCCTTTCCAGTAGGGTTCGTAGCCCAAAAGGGCAAACCAAAAATGAAGGACACAATGTTAAAATGCCAGGAAGACATGCAATACAGGTTGGCAGGTGACAGTATTAAAGGAGAATTGTATCTGAAAAGAAATGAGGACAGAAACATTGATGATAATTTTGAGAAGCAAAGAAAATTTGGGATTTGCAATAATTGAAATAATCCCAAAAAAAGCTCAGGATATAGTCAAGCAACATTTCTGGTTTAATTCAAAATTCCATTATCTAATGAACTGTCCCAAATAATACAATAAACTAGTCAAACCTAAACTTGAAATATAAGATTCAGAGGAAGAAGGTAGAGATATAGACTGAAGAGAGGGCATTGTGTCAGTCACAAGAATTATTCCACTGATGAATGTGTTGGCGGCAGAGTCTTTCAGTTGTGTGAAAATAAATGTACATCTACAGTGTGTGGAATAGACAGGTGAAAATTCTACCTATATGAAGTAACAAGAATCAGGATAAAGCTAAGGAATTTGAGAGTTATATCAGTTTGCGATTTAGGGACGATTTTTAAAAAATTGTTGCCAGTTCTTTTTAAAGGGCTGGAGTCAGTAATATTATTGGCATAGGTGAAGTATCCAGTGACATACTGTTATTAGATAGTTTATGAAGGGCAGGTAAAATTTGGTTATAGAAAACAACAAAGCTATTGGGTTTGGAAAATCTATGAAATTATAATTTACAAAATTGAGAGACCATTGTACTCTTTAAATGAACATAACCTCTCCACTAAAACAGTTCAGGAAATAATATTGACATGCATGGGTTAGAAACTTAGAAGACAGCAAGTCAACTGTATTAAGATTACACGATCAATTTGCCAATTGTCCTTTAAAAAGTTAAAGATTTTAGTAAAGAATGCAAGAAAAAGGGTTGAGGAGTGTAATAGCTCACAGAAGAGCCAGATGATCAATCTAAGATTTGTAAGAAATACTGGAGAACAAAGTCACGGTCTATGTTGCCAGTGCACCTTGAACAGAAGATTTCAATGAGATACAGCCAATTGATTTAAAGGTATCAGATAAAGAAACCAAACACATTTTGTACATTTGGCAACCATACTTTATTTGTCACCAATAATACATAGCAAAGACAAGGAAATAATTGTGGAAAAAGTAATGGGAAAGCAGACAGAGACTGGACTTTGATCACTAACACAAACTGCTCACTGATATTGGATTGGAAGGGGATTTGCTAATGATGAATTCACAGACATGTTGAAAATGCACGTCATAATTCTGAATACAGCAACATGTTGTTTGATGGATATGAAGCCATGCTCTAAATGACAACTGCCAAAAGTGAATACTAAAGTCAAATATTTACAAAAAGGAGCTAGAATAATATATTAGCTTAATAAATGCATGGGCATTTTAATTATAGTAAATGTTTGAAATGAAGGAAGGTCCCTAGATCAATTAAATTCTCTTCAAGGGAATAACTGGTTTCAACTGGACAGAAGTCATGAAAGGAGACCTCAGACCAGAGGAGAGTTCCTTCTAAACAATATGAAAGATAAGCGGTGCTTCCAGTGTCGCCGATGACTACATATACAAGAAACGTGTCCAGCTACAACTACTGGGTAACTCCTTTTCAGAGCTGGAGCTGTGAGTGGACTCAATGCAGCTTCTATGATGCTGAGAATGATGTGGATAGCAGGTGGTCTTACTGCAGGTGAGAATTATACAGACAGAATGGGAATGGGTGACAAAGTAAAAGGCTCATGAAGGAAAAGTAGGAGTCCCCTGTGGTCATCCCTCTTTCAAACAAATATACCGCTTTGCAAACTGTTGGGGGTGGAGGGAGAGGGGGTGGGAGTGGGAGAGGTTGTGGTGGTGGTGGCCTCTTTGGGGAAAGCAACATCAGCCAGTTCCTGGCACCACAGGGTGGTTCTACTCATAAAAAGGGAGGAAAATGAGTGGCAGAGCTATAGTGATAGGGGATTCAATGGTAAAGGGTATAGATAAATGCTTCTGTGGCCGTAGATGTGAATCCAGGATGCTATAACACTTCAAACATAAGGAGTATTACAAACAAAGCAGATGAACTAAGGATGCAGCACAATGTTGCTGCTGTAATGGAAACTTGGCTAAAGGGGCAAAATTGGCAGCTCAACCAAAGATGTTTTACCAGTATATAAAGAGCAAAAGAATAGTTAATGAACTATCAGATTAAGAAGGGAATTTGTGTGAAGTTACAGAAGATATGGGAAGAATTTTAAATATATTTTGTCTCTGTGTTTACAAAGGAAAGGGATGATGTAGCTGTAGTAATCCAAGAACAGCAGTGTGAAATATTGGACAAAATAATCATAGCGAGAGAGGAAATGTTCAAGGAGTTGGAATCCTTGAAAGTGGATAAGCTACCAGGGCTAGATGGGTTGTTTTCCTAGGAAGTTGAAGGAGGTCAGGGAGGAATTAGCAGATGTTCTGAGGATTGTTTTCAAATCTTCACTAGACAGAGTGAGGTACTGGCAGACTGGAGGAATGCAAATCTGGTTCTGTTGTTTAAAAAGGGAACAAAGCAAATACCAAACAATTATAGGCCAGATAGTCTTCAGTGGCGGGCAAACTTTTAGAATCAATCCTGAGATCTGATAAAATGTACCTTAGAAAGGTACAGACTAGTCAGGGATAGACAGCATGGTTTTGTTAAGGGAAAGTCTTGCCTTACAAGTTTGAGTGAATTCTTTGAGAAAGTGACAAGTAGGAATGATGAGGGTATTCCAGTAGATGTTGTCTATATGGATTTTAATAAGGCATTTGACAACATCCAAAGTGGCAGACTGGTCAACAAATGTAAAAACCATACTAGGTAAGGTGTTGAATTGGATCCAAAGTTGGCTAAGTAACAAGAAGCAAAGGGTAATGGTCAATAGCTGCCATTATAAATTTAAGGATGTAAAAAGTGGTATTGGGACCCCTGCAGTTTTATTTTGTATGTTAACAATTTTGACTTCAATGTGAGGGTACAATTGGGAAATTTTGTAGATGACACAAATTGGTTGTGTTGTGGATTGTGTGAGAGGGGTAGATGAAGTGTGAGATCTTAATATTGAAGTGTACAGCACCCATATGTATCAGTACAAGCAGAAAAGGTTATAAAAAAGGCATATGGAATGCTCTCCTTCCTTGGCAGAAGTTTAGAATACAAAAGCAGGAATATAATAATGAAACTGCATAAGACACTGAGGCCACAACTGGAGTATCATATGCACTTCTGGCCACCACACTACAGGAAGGATGTAATTGTTCTGGAGAGAGTGCAGAGAAGGTTTATTAGAATGTTGCCAAGGCTGGAGAATTGTAGCTGAGGAGAAATTAGACAGGTTGGAGATGTTTTCCTTGGAACAGAGATGTGGAGGAGCCGGTATTGGACTGGGATGAGCAAAGTTAAAAATCACACAACACCAGGTGAAAGGCCAACAGGTTTATTTAGAAGCAGCTACCTGATGAAGAAGCAGCACTCCAAAAGCTAGTGCTTCCAAAATAAACCGGCTGAACTGTAACCTAGTGTTGTGTGGTTTTTAACTTGGAACAAAGAGGCTGAGAGGTGATATGATTGGGTATATAAAATTATGGGATAGACAGAGTAGACAGGAGGAACCTGTTTTGCTTGGCCAATAATTCAAAAACCAGCAGTCATAGATTCAAGCTAAGTGGCAGGAGGATCAGAGAGGATGTGAGGAAAAAAATTATGCAGAAGGTGATGGGTGTTTGAAATTCGCTGTCTGAGTTTGGTGGAGGCAGAGACCCTCAACTATTTATTTTCATTTCTTTAAGAAGTAACTGGATCTGCACCTTAAATGCTGCAAGCTGCAGGGATTCCAACCATGTGCAGGATCATAGAATCATAGAATCCTTAAATGTGGAAACAGGCCAAATGGCCCATCTCACCCAAATCCAATCACTGTAATCCTGCATTTCCCATGACCAATGCATCTAGCCTGCACATCCCTAGTCACAACCAGCAATTCAGCATGGCACATCCACATAACCTGCACATCTTTTGACTGTGGGAGGAAACCAGTGCACCTGGAGGAAACCTACCTATATGGGGACAATATGCAAACTCCACACAGTCACCCAAGGCTTGAATCAAACCTGGGTCCTTAACTCTGTGAAGCAACAGTGCTGACCACTTTGTCACTCCAGGCCAAAAGAGGAGTTTAGAGAGGACATCTGGTTGGCATGGACAAGATAAGATGAATGGCCCATTCTGTGCTGTATCATTTCTATGGTTCTATGTTCTGATCTTTTTTGGGATCTATGGACTTGTACACCAATACCCCTTCATTCCTCAGTATTCCCTGGGGACACTTTGTATATTTATCACTTTTAAAACCTCCCACAGTGCATCACCTCACACTTATTGGGACTAAACTCCAATTGCAATTGCTCTGCACAATTTTACCAGCAGCCCAATATCAGTCTGTAGCCTGAAACCATCCTCCTCACTACCAATCTTAGTAATCTGCAAACTTATATTATTAACAAATTGGATGTGAATGTAGAGAGTATAATGTACATTACAGCAAAGGTCCCAGCAGTGATCCTTGTGTCACAGACTTCCAACCTCGATAATGCCCCACCATCACATTTTGCCTCCGATTTGCAAGCCAATTTTCAATCCAGTTTGCCTTGGATCTCAGGAGATCTTAATTTCTGGACCAGGCAGAATGTGGGACCTTATCGTTGGCCTTCCTGAAGTCTATGTAAACCACATAATTGCATTACCCTCAGCAATATAGTCACCTTTTATAAAAAGTCTGGTAAATTAGTCAAACAGGTTCTCCTTTAAACACGTTCATAAACTGTTCCCGATTAGTCCCTGCCTTTCCAAGTCTTGATTAGTCCTGTCCATCAGATTTCATTCCAACAACCTCCCTCCTATTGATGTCAGGCTAACTGCTCTGTAATTACCTGGCTTATTCCTGCTGCCCTTCTTGAATAAAGGAACCACATTAGCTATCTTCAGATATTTGATACTTCACCTGTGAAGTATTAAATATCACCAGGGCCCTTGCAAACTCCTCTCTGACTCCCATCGCACCTTGGGATATACATCCTTTCAAACCTTGGGGATTTATGCACCTTTTTAATATCTGTTAAAACATCTAATACCTCCTCCTCAATAATCTTGTGTGTTCCAGAACCTCGCCATCCTTACTGAAATCTCCAACTATCATGTCTTTCTGCTTTGAAAATACAGATGAGAAATATTCATTTACAACCTCAGCCACATCATCTGGCTCCATGCAGACTGCGTGGTCTCTAGGACCCACACTTTCTCTGGTAATCCCCATCTCTTAATATCATTATAAAATGTCTTGGGATTTTCCTTAATCTGATCTGCCAGAGATTTCATAGCCTCTCTTTGCCCTCCTAATTTTTAAGCACCACTTACACTATCTACAGTACCAAGTTTTTAATGCTCTGTACCTAATATATTTGCTATCCCTTAACATTCAGAGTTCAACTGATTTTGGAAGTGCTAAGTTGGAGAAGGCAAAGAATTTCTTAATTGAAGTATTAGAAAGTAAAGCTACTTTGAGCAACCATTCACTTTAAAATAGACATTATTGCCCTTTAATGTCCAACCAATGGCATACAGAAAGGATACAGTGCAAATATAATCATATATAATGTCATTTGGGAATAAACAGCAATTGCCCTATTAATGACATTAACTTAAATGTATACTTATTTTTGTTTACCTTCTGGTTCAAAACATTTTTCAAAATCTTATGCTCTAATTCTAGAATTTGGCATGTATCTTCTATCTGGGATAATTTTTAGAATTGTAATTATCATCGAGGAAAACAAAGCAGCTTTCTGTACTTTCATTATTGTCCAGTTTATTAAATTATTTTTTAACAAGAGCAGAAATGTTATCTGTATTGACTAGGTTGAATGATGGAGTACATTTTCAATTTGTCACTCAGATGTAAAATTACTTTGATGGTTGCTGAGTCTACAATGAAAGAATCAATGGGATTGAAAATTAGATATATTTTAGAATAGTCCAATCCACAAAAACAGTTTTACATGAAAGCCTGCTCTAATGTTATAAAAATAATATTCTAATTCCTTGAAGAAACATTTACTTTAATGCCAAATAATCTTGATATCTGAATATGCTTTATATGTTGCCTGTGTCCTTTTGTGTGGAGAAAAGACCATGCCCTTTTTTTTTCTAATTAAGTTCAAAAGTGTCGGCAGCCAGCAACATCAAGATTTTTTTGGTTGGATTCACTGCTGTCAATTCGTCTTAGTGATACCCATATGGGGAAGGTTGCCCACACCAACTTTTGGCAGAAGCAAGGTTCAGTATTCATAAACAATTAACGTGTTTATTAGAGAGAAACATGTTACATTGTCTTGAGAGAATCAATTATCTCAGAAATGATCAGGTTCAATTTAGGATTAACTACAAATTACTTGTCTGGCTACATGTTAGAACCAGGGACAAACACTGAAGCACTTTCCTCCTCTCATGAGAAATAGTAGTACACAACGAGAATTCTGGTTACCAGCTCATCTTCTACCAGAAACGATTTTCTGTCTCCGGATGGGCAGAGCTTTCTTGTGATGTCAATTAACCCTTTCTGTAACATACAACATCTCTCTTCAAGCTTTTCATTTGTCAATTATTAAACCCTTTACGTAGTTTTTAAGTAATGTAAATTAATCTATACTCAGCTTCCACTCAAGCCTGACTCTAAATTACTGACAATTGGTTGGATTGAAAATCTGCTGTTCTCGGACAAAACACTTTGGGAAAGTTTATCGCAATCTGGAGCTTTGATAGACTTTTGACTTCCTGAATGTCCTTTAGAGATTAACTCTTTAAGAAAATTTATTGCCACTTTGGAACATTAATTTGATTTTCTCAGATGCTCTTTACTGAAGATGGCCTTCAGTATTTGTGGATGTTAACTATTAGTTCCTATTGGAAGATCTTTGATTTCCTTAATTTGTTTGACAGATAAGATAGTTTTTGAAGTAATCTTCTCTTGACTTTGTGATGAGGCTGAATTGCTTATGATTGTTACATTTATCTTTATTTGGTTAACATCATTATTTCATCAAATTTAATTATCGACAGTTAAGGTGACTGGGCTGTTTTGTTACTGCTTATTTAACAGCTGAATTAACTTAAGAAGAGTCGACCACTAACACTTAGTAGTTGTGGCCATGATGTCAAGAATATCAGATCAGATTTTGAATATTATAGATGATAGTGTGGAAACAGGCCCTTTGGCCCAACAAGTCCACACTTCTTCTGTAATCATAAAATAATTAATTAAATAATTCCTCCAGACTTGTGAAATCAGTAGTCTGTTCTAATCCCAATGGTGAAAAGTTGTTCTACACCAATGTAATAAATGTTGAGTTGCACAAATGTTCTCTTATTAAGCAAATATACTTCTGAGACTTGTGTCTTCTAATTGCTGAGTCAAGTTCCATTGATTAAAATATTTGTTTCTGAGCTGTGTAAGATTCTTTGATATTACATTTTAAGACAAATAAAAGTATTCCTGCTCAGAAATTGGAGCTGCTGGTTTCTAATATCATATACTTGTTCTGCATGGTCATGGTTCTTTTGTCCATTTTTGGCAAGTCCGTCGTTGCCCATATCATCTTTTCTTTACCTTTAGATCAGTAATTATGCAGCTGGACTATATGGTGTCTGGATTATGGAATTGTTTGGTAGGAGAGTCAGATGTGGGAGAAAAACCACTCTGCCTGCACACCACTTGCTCACGCAACCAGGTCTGTTCATATCCAAACAAAGCCTACCCATAATGCCACTGGCAGCTCACCTTGACTACACTCAGCTCAGGAACTAACAGTGAAACGAGACATTACCTCATTCAGTCCTTTCCCCGACTGAAGGAATACGCTACCTAGATGATCTGTTAACTGGTTTTCCTACCTCACAATAGTATCACTGCTCCTGAAACCCCGAGAGCATTCCCTGTCCCCCCAGCTACTCAATCCCCACAAAGCCCAAGCAGACTAGGTGGCACCAAGATACCTGACAAGAATGAACACTACCCTAGGGACCTATTGAACCCAGGATGCCAGCCATTAGCACCTATTTCTGCAGATTAGCTAAACCTCCTGTTACAATTGTTAACTGAATGATACTGCTGGACAAGCAATTGTTTTCTATTAACTGTAATCGAAACTGCATTGACTTGTAATTAACATTTCACTACTGTAACCCTATAAGAACTGTCTGCATCTGAAGCTCAGGGAGGAGAATCCTTGACTTAACTGTGCAAAGTGTCTGTTTTGTATCAGCCCAGTCAATTTCTCCGCTCCACGATATCGTGAGAAATAAACCAGTGTTCATCAATTTCACATGGTCTGTTTGTGGCCTTGATTTGGAATAGGACAATTCTCCGACACCAGGACTTTGGAACGTTCACACTGGTGTCATATTTAATTCCCAGCTGCTCAGTACTCCAGATGCTATTCTGTCTATGTGGGGGAGGCGATGCCCTAGTGGTATTATTGCTAGATTATTAATTCAGAAACTCAGCTAATGTTCTGGGGTCTGAGGTTCAAATTCAATAAAAATCTGGAACTAAGAATCTACAGATAAACATGAAACCATTGTTGATTTGTCAGTAAAAACCCATCTGGTTCACTAATGTCATCAGGGAAAGAAATCTGTCTTCCTCACCTGGTCTGGCTAATATGTGACTCCAGACCCACAGCAAAGTCACCAACATGTGACTCTCAATTGCTCTATGAAGTGACCTAGCAAGCCATTCAATTATACCAATTACTACAGTCTCAAGAAATGAAACTAGACAGTTTACCTGGCAGCAAGCCAGGCACTGGAAAAGACAACAGCAGAAACAGCACTGTCAACCCTGCAAAGTCCTCCTTACTAACATCTGGGGGTTAGTGCCAGACTAGTCAAGCAACAGCCTCACACTGTCATAGTCATACTCACTGAAGTATACTTTAATGACAATGTCCCAGACACCACAACCACCATCACTGGATATGTCCTGTCCCGCTAGATGAATCAGTACTCCTCCAACTTGAATGAGAATGGCACAAAACATACTCTGGATGGGGGAATTTCAACGTCCCTCACCATCAAGAGTAGTTTGGCAGCAGTACTACTAATTGAGCTGGTCAGATCCTAAAGGACATAGGTGCTAGACTGGGACTACAGTTGATAGTGAGGGAATCAACAAGAGAGAAAACCATGCTTGACCTCATCCTTACCAATCTGCCAGCTGCAGATGAATCTGTCCATAACACAGTCAATAAGAGTGACCACTGCATAATATTGTGGAAGTGAAGTCCTGCCTTCACATTGAGAATGTCCTCCATCATGTTGTGTGGTGCTATCACTGTGCTTAATAGGATGGACTTCACACATATCTAGCAACTTAAGACTTAAGATTGTCAAAGTAACAGGATGGAGATGAAGGGACAAGGTAGGGATGTATTCAAACATGTTGAAACATTGCCACATTTTGATGAGAAAAATGTTGAAGACTTTTTTATTTCATTTGAAAAATTGGATAGGCAGATGGAGTGGCCAGAAAACTTGTGCATAATGCTGGTTCAGACTAAGCTGGTAAGCAGAGTTAGTGAGATATTTGCAGTGCTGTCAGATAAGGGGCTCAAAAGTTTCCTCTAATTTGTTTTGTTTAGTGATGACAAAGGTGTCATCCACATAACGGATCCAAAGTTTGGGCTGGATGGTTGGCAGAGCTGTTTGTTCAAGTCTCTGCATTGCTGCCTCTGCAAAAAACCCTGATATCAGACTCCATGGGTGTTCTGTTGGTTTGTCTCTAGGTTTTGTTATTGAAAGTGAACAGCAACTGTGTGTCTGATGGTTACATGGGTTTCTTCTGTGAGTTTGTTGTCTTTCTGTGTTGTTTCTAATGTTGCCAACCACACACGAATAGAACTAAATTGTCCAGATTTCTGAAGTTTTTTGAGTGAGGCTATGATTCAGTTCTCTAGACAGACTGTCCCACCAACATTGAGCAGGAAAAAGAAAGAAAACACACTCAATACAAAAGAAAGGAAAGCACTAGAAAGACTTAAAGATAAAAACATCACTATCCTACCTGCAGACAAAGGAAGTTTGACAGTGATTTTAAACCAAACAGACTACATTAAGAAAGCGAACGCACTGCTTGCAGATACCGACACTTACCAACAGCTGGTGATAGACCCAATCCCATAACTAGAGAACTGAATCACAGCCTTACTCAAAAAACTTCAGAAATCTTGAGAATTAAACAACGCAGACTTCCAAAAAATGAAACTAGAAGGATCCAACACACCATGCTTCTACGGATTATCCAAAATTCACAAAATAGGACAACTGCCTCAGACCCATAGTCTTGCTACCTAGAACACCAATGTTCAGATTAGCCAAGGAGCTACACCAAAGACTAAAACATTTAGTAGAAGACTCGCACCCGTTCCATTCACTGTACTCAAGAATTCCTGAACCCATCAAAGACACCAAGATAGAAGAGGATGAAATAATGGTCCCCTTTGATGTAACAGCCCTGTTCATATCCATCAACATCAACCTGGCCAAAGAAACATTGACTATACTATTAGAAGAACCAAGGACACATTCACGAAACACCACCAACTTCATCAGCAAGGACAACATCATCAAGCTAGTGGACCTATGCCTTACCACCCACTTCACTTTCAAAACAAAACTCACAAACAAATCAACGGACCACCCATAGGATGTCCGATATCAGAATTTTTAGTAGAGATAGTAATGCAGAAATTCAAACAAACAGCTCTGCCAACCATCTAACCCAAACTTTGGATCCGCTATGTGGATGACACATTTGTCATGACTAAACGAAACAAATTAGAGGAAATCTTCAAGACATCAATAACATCCTTCCTGGCATAAAATTTACAAAAGAGGAGGCAAACAACAACAAACTGCCATTCCTAGATGCCACAGTACAGCGAACAGCCAATGGGGAACTTCAAACCAGATGGGCCAATGGGCTGAGAAGTGGCAGATGGAGTTTAATTCAGATAAATGCGAGGTGCTGCATTTTGAAAAAGCAAATCTTAGCAGGACTTATATACTTAATGGTAAGGTCCGAGGGAGTGTTGCTGAACAAAGAGACCTTGGAGTGCAGGCTCATAGCTCCTTGAACGTGGAGTCGCAGTAGATAGGATAAAGAAGAAGGCATTTGATATGTTTTCCTTTATTGGTTAGAGTATTGAGTACAGGAGTTGGGAGGTCATGTTGCGGCTGTACAGGACATTGGTTAGGCCATTGTTGGAATACTGTGTGCAATTCTGGTCTCCTTCCTATCGGAAAGATGTTGTGAGACTTGAAAGGATTCAGAAAAGATTTACAAAGATGTTGCCAGGGTTGGAGGATTTGAGCTACAGGGAGAGGCTGAACAGACTGGGGCTGTTTTCCCTGGAGCATCAGAGGCTGAGGGGTGATCTTATAGAGGTTTACAAAATTGTGAGGGGCATGGATAGGATAAATAGACAAAGTCTTTTCCCTAGGGTTGGGGAGTCCAGAACTGGAGGGCATAGGTTTAGGGTGAGAGGGGAAAGATATAAAAGAGACCTAAGGGGCAACTTTTTCATGCAGAGGGTGGTACGTGTATGGAATGAGCTGCCAGAGGAAGTGGTGGAGGCTGGTACAATTGCAATATTTAAGAGGCATTTGGATGGGTATATAAATAGGAAGGGTTTGGAGGGATATGGGCCGGGTGCTGGCAGCTGGGACTAGATTGGGTGGGGATATCTGGTCGGCATGGACATGTTGGACCGAAGAGTCTGTTTCCATGCTGTACTTCTCTATGACTCTATAAGGAAAAGGGATGAGGTCCAAAAAGCAGAATATAGGGAGTTAGAAAGGAAATCAAAAAGTAGAACCTCAAACATAGTGATCTCAGGATTGTTATCAGTGTCACATGCTAGTAAGTAGACTCAAGAGCACACTTAGCAAATCACTGACATGTCTCTGCATTCAGCCTCGGAAAAAACATCCCAGGTCTCTGGTACTCAAGACTGTCAGAGATCAGGCATTTGCTCTGACCCAGGCAGAGGGTCATCCTATTGTCTTGGCCATTAATGACTTCATGAAAATTGCACAAAGCCGCAGGAACAGCAAGCAAGTTTGCCAAACACTTGGTAAACTGGATCAAAAAGTTAAAGTCCACCAATGTTATCCGTACTTGCTGGCTCTGAACTGGGTGTCCCCATTGCATTGCCGGCTATCAACATGTCGTCTCAGGTTCAAAACACAAATTCTGCCAGACATCCACATAAATCTGCATTTCATTGTTCTGGCCACTGGTGCTACATTTGCAAGGTGTATGAGGGACCTTGACTTCACTCCAGATCTGCCTCCCTTAGAACTGTGCAAGCCAGCAACTATAAGAAGAACAGCAACACAAGATCCTCAGGAACTTCTTGTCCAGACAGTCTAAAGGTCTGGACAGTTCTGTCATATTTTTCATGCTGAGGGAGAGCGTGCATCCAGATAGGTCATTTCTTGCAGGACATGACCCTTGGTGCAAGTCTCACTGGGAATCACCAGTTCAGTTTTCCAGACCAACAGATCCAACCATAGAACTTCCTCCACCCCTGCTGTGGACATCAGGAGTGCGTTTAGAAGTAGTGGGACGGATTGATAGAAAGAAACCTGCTGAGTGTGCCTACCTGTCCCGGATGACGGTGCATTTTTTTAAATGTTGCATTTGTGTAAATATTTACTTACACCCTCAATTTGTTTTCGTCTCTTTGTGGCTGCTAGACATGGTGAAGTTTCAACCATTTGAGAAATGAGTAAGATCATGGAATCAGTGATTTCACATATCTCAAAGTAACATTTCTTTTTTTTTTCAAAGCAGCATAATGTAATTAAAGGCTGGGATGTATGTATGTGAAGTACACAGCTCCACTCTCCCTCAGAGGGCAGTGGCCAACTGACAGAAACTACACAAAGTACTGCTTCTCAGGTTAAATGCTGTGCTACAGGGTCAGGGCACATTAGTATCTCTTCAAACTCTAAAACGTGAAGGCTTAGAGTGAAAAGGAGGTACCTCAAGATTGTTTCTAATCTGCTACCTATCATGCACAACACCTAGATAAGATGTGCTTACTGAAGTTTTGAAAGTTACTTTTAAACTCAGCCTTATGCAAAGTTATTGCCTTGTCCCTCTGACTGCTGCTTTCAACGGAACAGTGAGGAGGATCTGTAAAGAACAGATACTTTAAGATGTGACCAGCCCATGCTACCATGCATACATTCAAATGGAAAAGTAAACACAATCAGCAACAGAATATTTTAAGTAGAGTCATAGAGGAAACCGTAGCGCCTGGAGAAAACCCACGCAGAGAATGTGCAAACTCCACACAGACAGTTACCCAAGGCTGAAATTGAACCTGGCACCCTAGTGCTGTGAGGCAGCAGTGCTAACCACTGAGCCACCATGCCACCCACAGGCAATTCTGCAGTCCAGGAGAAAAACTTAAAGAGAAAACTCAGTAGCAGGGATGGCTGTACTGCAGTTTCCAAACCTAGCAACAATTACTACTACTGAAAAATAACAAAAAATCCTGTTTCTGTGGGACCTTGTCCAACCTATTCAGGCTGCTTCCATTGTTACTATTTTAGGAAATAAAACAAGGCACTACCACTGCACCACAAAAGCCCCTCATAAATGTGGAACATAAACCAGGTCCTATTGTTTTCCCTATTTTGGTTAGATTTGTCACAAAGCTGTTCCTTTTCTCAAGGATACTGTGTCTTGGTTTTTTTCAGAGAGGTCATAAACAGCTCCCAGTTCTAATCAGACTGGTTTAGTACAGAGATGAAAAAGGATTTTGAGAGGCCTTTTGTTTATATGTAAGCAGATGAGACTTCAGGCCATAGTGGTCATGTTTTAGAAGTGACCTGTACAATAAAAGGGGAGTGGTCAGCTCTTTAGTTGAGCAGTTCAGTCCAGAACTAGTTAAGAGTTCAACTGTGTGAAAATAGGCTGCTAAACCCTCTCTCCTTCTGCCCTTCTAACTTCAACCTGCAAACATTTGTTTTATTTTACTATTTTGGGGGTTTTGCTTATTGGGACTGTTCTGCATATTCAGAACAGCATATGTAAGTCTACTCTGCATAGATTGAGTTCTGTAGGGGATCTTTATTCTGTTCCTAGTGTTCCATTGTGTAATCTTGTGCAAAAATGTTTGTCTCTTTTAAAACCTGGTAGTCAACCTAGCTAACTTACTCTGGGCAATTTTCACTGTACACTTACTGAAAGAAATTGCAAAGTTATGGTCTGGGCTACCTGCTTAAGAATGTTTTGAGTGGTCTGACCTAGTCCATAATAGATTAGGGGCTCTTTGCAGGATTTTAAACAGCAAGTGGTAGGTGTAAGTGTCCTTATTTTAGGTGTTGGTTTGGTTAGATAGACAAAGCTTTGGATAGTAATGGCTAGTTCAGTCACCAAAAGTTTTCTGGAAGTGGATGCAGTGACTTAGGAAGTTTTACAAAAGGTGAATAAGACCAAGCTGCAGAAATTAGTGGACCAGCTGGGAATGGACCTGCCTGCTTCTGTGAGAAAAGGAGAGATAATTACAGCAGTAGCTCAGCATTTACACTTGTTGGAAAGACCATCAGAATTATAGAGGTGGCAAGAATTCAATTACAAATGAAGTAACTTGAGTTAGAGGCGAGAGATAAGGAATGGGCAGCAGAAATGAAATAGTTTGATTTATGATTAAAAGCAGAAGAGGGGGACAAAGAGAAAGCAGCAAAACAGAAAGGAAAAGAGAGAGCTTTGACCTTCAAAAACTGACACTTAAAAAGGAAAATCAGCTTAAAAGGCTGGAAGCAAAGGCTGAAGGTAACCTTAGCAAGGAAGTAGTACGAGCTCATGTGGAAGAGCAGAGTTAAAACGGCAAGGTTAGCAGCTGAAGGGTTGATGATTATGAGCTGGTCCATAAAACATGGTTTGCCTTCCAAAATCCATTTCAGTTCATGATGGATAGAAATTGGGATAAAGATAAATCATAACAGTGAAGACCGTGAACACCGTGTGGGCGGCACGGTGGCACGGTGGCACAGTGGTTAGCACTGCTGCCTCACAGCGCCAGAGACCCGGGTTCAATTCCCGACTCAGGCGACTGACTGTGTGGAGTTTGCACGTTCTCCCCGTGTCTGCGTGGGTTTCCTCCGGGTGCTCCGGTTTCCTCCCACAGTCCAAAAGATGTGCAGGGTCAGGTGAATTGGCCACGCTAAATTGCCCGTAGTGTTAGGTTAAAGGGGTAAATGTAGGGGTATGGGTGGGTTGCGCTTCGGCGGGGCGGTGTGGACTTGTTGGGCCGAAGGGCCTGTTTCCATACTGTAAGTAATCTAATCTAATCTAATCATAAGGATAACTTATTACAGGGTAATAAAGAAAACCTTGAGGGGGACAAATTTTAGAGGATGATTAAATAGAACTGGAGAATTGGCTAGACAACATTTAAAGGTATCACAGCATACAATGAAACCGGAAGCAGATAAGAAATCACAAAGAGTGTAGTGGAACAGAGGGATCTTGGAGTTCGGGTGTACAGTTCTCTGAAAGTGGAGTCACAGGCAGACAGGGCAGTGAAGAAGGCTTTTGGCACACTGGCCTTATCAGTCAGGACACTGAATACAGAAATTGTGAAGTTACATTGCAGTTATACAGGTGGGACCACACTTGTGTTCAGTTTTAGTCACCTTGTTATAGAAAGGATGTCATTAAACTTGAAAGGGTGAAGAAGAAATTTACAAAGATGTTGCCTGGCCACAATGATCTGAGTTTTAAGGAGAGGATGGACTAACTAGGACTTTTTTCTTTAGAGCATAGAAAACTGAGGGGGGAACCTTATAGAGGTGTATAAGATTATGAGAGGCATGGATAAGGTGAATGCACTCAGTTTTTTTCCCAGGGTTGGGGAATCGAGGACTAGATGACATTGGTTTAAGGTTAGAGGGGAAAGAATAAAAGGAAACCTGAGGGGCAACTTCTTTAACACAGAGTGTGAAATGCATATAGAATGAGCTGCCAGTGGAAGTGGTTGAGATGGGTTCATTAACAACGTTTAAAAGGCATTTGGACAAATACATAGATAGCAAGGATGAGGAGGATATGGACCAAGTGCAGGGGCTGACATTTTGGTCAGCTTGACCTCAAGGGCCTGTCTCCATGCTGTAGGACTCTATGTCTCTATGATACACTTTTAAAAGTTCTGATTCATGTCATGTTTCAGTATTGACTACCTTAGCTCTATATTTGAGTTGTTTCAATCAATGGGTTTGGTGGGATTTAATAAAAATCTCTGCGAGTTGAGTGATACTAAATAACAATTTTATTAGTAGGTTTGCATGTAAAACAGTGAATATATCATGTGGTTAAATTTATTGAGATAAACATAGGTTTGTACATTCGCAGTAAATGTGTATCTATAGCAGTAAAAGCAGTAATCTACTTTAATTTGCATGTCTTTCATATAACTAATGAGTGGATCTGTTAGCTTAAACTACTTTTTACATGCTCAATGAGTCTTACTGCCTCTTGTCTATCAAGGACTCCACTTTACAATGGCTGATCTGGAGAAATCCGAGTTCCCGGCACCATTCGCAATTCCAGTCAAAGGTGAAGTCCTCTGGGGCAAAGTCCCTGATATTAATACTCATCTCAATCAAAGATGACATGACGTATCATCATTCTCTGGTAATTTCCAGGACATTCTATTATACAAAAAAATACCTCCAGGTTGCTCTGTGTGAATCCAAATGGGACAATTCACACAACGGTATATTATCTCACGGTCATTGCTCAGTCAAAAAAAAGTTACTTATGCATTTGGCCTGTTTCCTACATACTTTTCCACTTCATTCAATTGCTTGTTGTTGTGTCCAATTAACCCTTGATCTGGTTTGAAGATAATTTTTAATCCTATCTGAAATATGTTCCAGATGAAGTGTAATTAGCAATGGTAAGACAAAATTGTACTCCCTACTTACATTATTATTCAGTTTTTAATTCAACAGCAATAACAATAACACATCAATTATGGTGCATATTGTCAGATTTTCAAATTGTCACCCTTAGTATCATAGAATCCCTACATTGCGGAAAGAGGCCATTTGGCCCGTCAAGTCTGCACTGACCCTCACAGCATCCCACCCTATCCCTGTATCCTTAGATTTACAATGGCTAATTCACCTATCCTGCATATTCATGCATACTATATGGGGCAAGTTAGCATAGGCAATCCACCTAACCTGCACATCTTTGGACTGTGGAGGGACAAAACCAGAGCACCCAGTGGAAACCCAAGCAGACACTGGGAGAACATGCAAACTCTACACAGTCACCAATGCTGAAACTGAATCTGGATCCCAGGCACTGTGAGGCAGCAGTGCTAACTACTGAGCCAACATTGATGCCCATCATTGTATGAATGCGTGGAATCAAACATTGTTAGAACAACCATCCCATCCATAACATCAGTTCTACATTAAAATCTACTCCAATCCATTAAAATAAATTTCCAACTCGCAGAAGAATGTTTGATCCTAAATAAGTGCATGAACAATTAAATGCATTTTACATGAACCTTTGGTAAAATGGGGTCTCTTGTGCAATCATTGTGTCCTTACCTTAGAACCAGAAAGCCAAGCTTCAGATCCCATATGCTCCAGGGGTGTGCAATAACATCCCTAGACAGATTGACTACAACCTACCTTAAGGTGACAGTGAGATCTGTAAATGCTGGAGATCAGAGTTGAGACTGTGTTGCTGGAAAAGCACAGCAGGTCAGGCAGCATCTGAGGAGCAGGAAAATCGAAACATCAATTTTCCTGCTTCTCAGATGCTGCTGACCTGCTGTGCTTTTCCAGTAACACACTCTCAACTACAACATACCTTAAGTCAAGCAAGGACCAGCTCCTATTATTTTCCTTTCCTAATTAGATTAAAAGAGGTCAGCTCCCATTAAGATCAGGGTATATATTTGACTGTTCAGTTGGCAAGGAAGTGTTGAGGTGGAGCGGGAGGCAAATAATTTATTCTTGATTGAGGCAGTTCTACATTTTCAAGCCTTCTTTTTCAATTTACTTCACCCATGTTTTTATGTATTGTTAACACTTTGCAATTCATATCTACCTGCTGCTCCTGGTATAGTCCACACCCCATACAATCACTCTGTTACTTCTCTTCTCTCCCATATCTTTAATTTGTCAGATGTTCACAGTACCTTAAACTTGCTTATATCTTTTATCATTTTAGGCCTCTATTAACATTTTTGTTCCTTTTTATGGTACAAATTGGTACACAATATGTGGGACACAGAGGAACACCAACGTAGGGTAAGGACAACATCAGGTCCCCAGTGGAGGAGTGAATGATGGCCACTGTTGGTAGATAGCATGGAAAATAACAAGGCTGCAAGGCACAAATTACAGGGTACTTGCAGATTTTACCTTCATTCCTCTTCTCACAGGTAGCTCTTCTCAGGCACCTTGAACAGCAAAGTGAAACTGCATTGACCTGTCATTCATTTGTAGGATAAATAGCACTGCTCACACCAATGTCCATCCAACGGCACATGAGAAGGACACAGAGCAATAGCTCCTTAAATATAACTAAGTCGATTACAAATTAGAAATAGGCAACAAAATCTACACGTTTTTGTACCTTTTTGGTCATAAGGGTTAGGATTTGATACTCTAACTCCATGCAGGAGTACCTTCTGCAGTTGAAATATGTTTCCATTGTAAGTTAACTAGTATCAGGTAAGTCACAGAAACATAGCTTATCTCTATTTTTGTCAAATCTCTCAATGAAAACAACTGCTAATACAGTTGCTTGATAAATGTGACTTATTAGAGTTCTAACTTGTCACTCAGGGATACAGTCATACAATAATTGCTCTCATTTGGTCAATATCCCTCTAAACACCTCCCATCCATGTACCTATCTAAATGTTTTTTTAAATGATGCTATTGTACCTGCCTCAACCACTTTCTCTGGTTGCCCATTCCAATAAAATGAGCAACAAAGACCATTACCCATTATTAAACAATGAAAAAATTAATTCCAATGAAAATTAGATATTTTTGAGAATGAATGTATCATCCACAATAACAGTTTTATATGAAAATTTATTTTTAAATATCCCAACTCTTTGCATTAAGATTAGTTTGCTGAACAGATGTGAGAACTGGGGTGAATGTACTCTTGCTGGGTTGTCTTTTGCCAAATCCTGGCTAAATGTCAATTTTTGGGAGTTTCAAGGACGGTTTCTCCGATTATCTCATACAATTCTCCTCTGTTCATCTCATTATGTCAGATATCCCAGATACCTGAATGTATGGGATGGTGGACAAGGGTCCTTTTATTTCACAGGACCACCATGTGAAGTTCATGGCACCAGACCCTGCCAGTCAGAAGTTGCCACCTGAATCAATGTGGTATCAATGGGGACCTGTCCTTGTGTGCAAACAGCATGGCAGCAGCATTTCAATGCAAGGTGTTGGCACACTCCAAAGTGGTTAACTGCAAGTGATGTGTGATGAGGATGTGGTGAGGCCGGTGCATATCCTAACGTCAACTGCTTAGGCATGTTATGACACACTTGTATGGCAATTAGGATTTATGGCCCTTGTTTGTTTTTAAGTGATGAAAGGACTAGCCCTATTGATAAGCTTTCTTCATTTGATTTAAGAATGAATTGCATGTACAACCCCGGCAACTAATTTGCTGCTCACCTGATGAGAAAGTATTGAGGTGAGGAGAACCAGATCTGCATTTTAATTTCGGTAACTCTGCACACTCAAGTGTTCTCTCCTTTTTTTTTGACATGTCTCTAATGAATGCAATCTTATTTCATGATTTGAAGGTGCCAGTTTGGACTGGGGTGTACAAAGTTAAAAATCACATAACACCAGGCTATAGTCCAACAGGTTTATTTGGAAGCACTAGTTTTCAGAGCATTGCTCCTTCATCAGGTGGTTGTGGAGTATAAGATCGCAGGACACAGAATTTATAGCAAAAATTTACAGTGTGATGTAACTGAAATTATGTATTGAAAAAGATCTGGACTGTTTATTAAGTCCCTCATCTTTTAGAATGGGCATGTTGGTTTCAGAACTTTCTTAAAGTTACATTCTCAAGTGAACTTTAACAATAGGTGCCATGTTGGCCCAGATAGTGCATTGAAGGTGTGAGGTGCCCCGTGTGAGGCTGTCTGTGCCCCAATGTTCAGACTGATTCTAATCTAAAAAAGGGATTTACAGAATCTTGACATGGCTTTAAGCAATTTTAGAGCAAAATAAAATGTAATTCTGCAAATACAAATTCACCCCACAAACTTATATGTGGGTGTGCTCGTGTGGGGGGGTGGGGGGAGGTATGAGTGTCTGTGAGAGAGCATGTATATGTATGTGAGTGTGAGTGTAAAGGGGTATAAATCTGTGAGAGGGTGCTTGTGTGAGTGTGGGAGTCTATGTGTGAGCGTATGAGAGAGAGCTTGTGTACGAGGGAGGGTCTGCGTGAGTGTATGGGTCTATAGAAGTGTGTGCATGTGTGTGTTTCTAGGAGTGTCTCGTGTAAACCTTATTTCAATCCATCTTCACTTGCCACTGATGTCACATTCTGCACCTCCAATAGTTGTTTACTGATTTCCTCACCTCCCATGTCTCTCCATTTTGTCTCCAACAGTTTTACCCTAGCCTTACATGTACATCTTCAAATAATCTCCCCAGGGCACCTGTTTTTTCTTTGTGTAGTACAAACTGGTACACACAGAACTAATGAACACCTGTCTCTAATCAAGGAGTAGGTGCTTGGAGTCGTTTACAGGGCACATGAATTTACAAAGTTGCAGGCCACAATTACGTTTCAAATCGAATCCACTTTTTCCCTTTGCCTACTACCTTCCCTTTAAATCCTGCATCACAAATTCAACTGCTCTGAGAAGGCAAGAGAGAATGTACTGCTCTCCAATGTTCATCCAGTTGCAGTTATAAAGGACACAGAGCAGTACCTTCTTGAAAATAATTGAGTTGATTAGAAAAGAGATTGCTTATTAATAACACACAAGTTAAAGCACAAATGTATAGCACTTTTATTTACCTTCATGTTCATAAGCTTCATGGTCTGATATTCTAGATCTGTTTCTCGGAGCAACTCGTGTATCTGAAACATGTTTCAAAGTATAATTAGCATGTAAGTTGTATATAAAGGTATCCTTGCTTGCTTTCATTTGGATTTAGTTTCTCAGTCTGCTTCACTAACATAAATAAAAGTAAAATACTGCTGATGCTGGAAACCAGCAATGAAAGCAAAGTGTTGGTGAAACTCAGCAGATCTGGTAGTAACTGTGGAGAGAGAAAGAGTTAAAATTTTGAGGTCAGTATGACACTTCTGAAGACGTGGACTCAAATCATTGATTCTGTTTTTCTTTCTACAGATGCTGTGAGACAGTTACACTAGCACATTTGTTTTTATTAATAATATTAATTATTTTTAGTGTCAATATTGGATTGACTTTTACTTTTTTGCTCAGGCAAAATACTAGCAATGAAGATGATTTTCTTTTAAAAAAACTGGAATTAATTGTAATTTTAAGAATACACAGTCCATACGCACTGGTTTTACACTTCTCCAGATATCTTCTCCAATATTACAAAAGAACCTCCACCTTTTCAGAAACATTGGCTTAGATCTGAATTTATGTCAAATTGAATGAGCACATACTGTATGTGCCTCTTTATGCAGATGGTGAACACATTCTATTGGTTTCCCTACTACTAAAATTATCGTCTTACTCTACCACCCATCTTGACCAGGAAGAAGCAGTTACAGTGCTAGTCAGATTATGTGCGGCATGGTGGCACAGTGGTTAGCACTGCTGCCTCACAGCGCTAGAGACCTTGGTTCAATTCCTGCTTCAGGTGACTCTCTGTGTAGAGTTTGCACATTCTCCCCATGTCTGCGTGGGTTTCCTCCGGGTGCTCTGGTTTCCTCCCACAATCCAAAAATGTGCAGGTCATGCTAAATTGCCTGTAGTAAAAGTGTAGGGGGGTGGGTGGTGAGTCGGTGTGGACTTGTTGGGCCGAAGGGCCTGTTTCCACACTGTAAGTAATCTAATCTATTAGATTTCTATATGGCTAGTCACTTGATGGAGCATTATGACCAGGTGAAAAGAGGTAACTCAACTTCCCCTCATTTCAGCATCCCCTTGTGGTCACGTTCTTTTTAGCATGTGGCTTTAAATCTTGCCCAATTACCATGTTCTTTGCCATATTTTCATTCAGGCAGCTCTGCACACTCAAGCTTTCTTTTAACAAGGCTGTATCAAATGCAACTTTATTTCAATTCATCTCCAACTGTCACCACTGTCACATTCTGCATCTCCAACAATTTCTCATTTATTTTATTTCCTCACTTCCCATATGACTCCAATTTGATTCAACAGTCTTTACCTTAGTCTTACATGTACATCCTCAAATAATCTCCCCAGGGCTCCAGTAACTCACTTCCATTTATTTTTGTGTGGTGGGGTTGGGGAGGAAACTGGTACAAATTGGTACACTGAAAACTTACAAACACCTACATCTAATTGAGGAATAAATGTCTGCAATTATTAACAGGAGCCATAGGAATTTACAAAGTTACAGACCACAAGCACATTTATTTTTCAAATCTAATTATCTTATTTTTCTCTGTCACTCGTATCCTTCCCTCTACATTCTGCATCACAAATTAAACTGCTCTGAGAAGGCATTAATTTGCAGGAGAAAGTACTGCTCTCCAATGCTCATCCAGTTCCAATTATAAAGGACACAGAGCAGTGTCTCCATGAAAATTATTGAGTTGATTAAAAAAGAGGTGGCTTATTAATGACACACAATTTAAAGCAAAAATGTATAACACTGTTTTATTTACCTTCGTGTTCGGAAGCTTCAGGATCTGATATTCTTGATCTGTTTCTCGGAGCAACTCGTGTATCTGAAACATGTTTCACAAGTATAATTAGCATGTAAAGTGTATATAAAGATATCCTTGGTAACTTTCATTTGGATTTAGTTTCTCAGTCAACTTCAAGAAATACTTAAATAAAAAGCAAAATAGTGCTGATGCTGGAAACCTGAAATGAAAACAAAGTGCTGGCAAAACTCAGTAGATCTGGTAGCAGCTGTGGAGAGAGAAAAAGTTAAAGTTTTGAGGTTAGTATGACACTTCCGAAGACGTGGACTCAAAATGTTGATTCTGTTTTCTTTCTACAGATGCTGTGAGACAGTTACAGTAGAACATTCTGTTTTTATTAATAACATTACCTATTTTTAGTGTCAATAATGGATCGATTTTTACTTTTTGCTTAGGGAAAATACTAGCAACGAAGATCAGTTTTTTAAGTAAAAACTGAATTAATTGTAATTATTAAGAATAGTCATTCCATACACACTTATTTTACACTTTTCCAGAAATAAAGTCATAGTCATTGCGATGTACAGCACGGAAACAGACCCTTCAATCCACCTCGTCCATGCCAACCAGATATCCTAACGTAATCCAGTCCCATTTGCCAGCACTTGGCCCATATCCCTCTAAATACTTCCTATTCATATATCCATCCATATGCCTTTTAAATGCCGCAATTGTACTAGCCTCCACCACTTCCTCTGGCAGCTCATTCCATACATGCGCAACCATCTGCATGAAAATGTTGCCCCTTAGGTCCTTTTTATATCTTTCCCCTCACACCCTAAACCTATGCCCTCTAGTTCTGGACTTGTCCACCCCAGGGAATGGACTTTCTCTATTTATCCTATCCGTGCCCTCATGATTTTATAAACTCTATAAGTTCAACCCTCAGCCTCCGACGCTTCTGGGAAAACAGCCCCAGCCTATTTAGCCTCTCCCTAGAGCGCAAATCCTCCAATCCTGGCAACATCCCTGTAAATCTGTTCTGAACCCCCTTTCAAGTTTCACAACATCCTCCAGATAGAACGGAGACCAGAATTGCATGCAACATTCCAAATGTGGCTTTACAGCCGCAACATGACCTCCCAACTCCTGTACTCAATACTCTGACCAATAAAAGAAAGCATACCAAACGCCTTCTTCAATATCCTATATATTTCCGACTCCACTTTCAAGGAGCTATGAACCTGCACTCCACATCTCTTTGTTCAGCAACACTCCCTGGGACCTTAGCCTTAAGAGTATTAGTCCTGCTAAGATTTGCTTTTCCAAAATGCAACATCTCACATTTATCTAAATTAAACTTCCCAATGTTATAAAAAAACCGTCCACTTTTCCAGAAAGATTGGCTCAGATCTGAATACGTGCCAAAATGGTTTACCACATACTGTATGTAGGCAAAAGTGAGGACTGCAATTGCTGGAAACTAGAGTTTAGATCAGAGTCATGCCAGAAAAGCATAGCAGATCAGGCAGCATCAGAGGATGCTGCCTGACCTGTTGTGCTTTTCCAGCACCACTCTGATCTAAACACATACTGTATGTGACTGTTTATGCAGATTCATGAACTACATTCTATTGATCTCCTACTACTAAAATTATCATCCTACTCCACGACCCATCTTGACCAGAAAGAAGCAGTTACAGTGCTAGTCAGATTTCTATATGGCTAGTCACTTGATGGAGCATTACGACCAGGTGAGAAGAGGTAACTCAACTTCCCCTCATTTCAGCATCCCCTTGTGGTCACGTTTTTTTTAGCATGTGGCTTTAAATCTTGCCCAATTACAATGTCCTTTGCCATATTTTCATTCAGGCAGCTCTGCACACTCAACTTTTCTTTTAGCAAGGCTGTATCAAATGCAACCTTATTTCAATCCATTTCCAACTGTCACCACTGTCACATTCTGCATCTCCAACAATTTCTCATTTATTTTATTTCCTCACTTCCCATATGTCTTCAATTTGTCTCAACAGTCTTTACCTTAGTCTTGCATGTACATCCTCAAATAATCTCCCCAGGGCTCCAGTAACCCACTTCCATTTATATTTGTGCGGTGGGGTGAGGGAGGAAATTGGTACAAATTGGTACACTGAAAACTTACAAACACCTACATCTAATTGAGGAATAAATGTCTGCAATTATTAACAGGAGCCATAGGAATTTACAAAGTTGCAGTCCACAACCACATTTATTTTTCAAATCTAATCATCTTACTTTTCTTTGTCCCTTGTATCCTCATTAATGGCTTATTAATGTCACACAATTTAAAGCAAAAATTTATAACACTTTTATTTATCTTCGTGTTCGTAAGCTTCAGGATCTGATATTCTTGATCTGTTCCTCGGAGCAACTCGTGTATCTGAAACATGTTTCACAAGTAGTATAATTAGCATCATGTAAAGTGTTTATAAAAGTTTCCTTCTTTGCTTTTATGTGGGTTTTGTATTTTAGTTCACTTCATGAACTTCAATAACTATTTAAATAAAAGCAAAATGCTACAGATGCTTGAAATCTGAAATGAAAACAACATGCTGGTTTAACTAAGATCAACTTTGCCCAATTAAAGTGCACTTTTATGTATTCACCTCAAACAATAAGGAAGTAATTAAAAAATTTTGATTTGAGAAAAGAGTATAACACTTGTCAATTTAAGAAAAATATTATGATGCAATTCCAAACATTGTAGGCAGTCACATATGCCCAAGTATGCACACGTCTTTAGGAACAGGAATAGGCCACATGCCCCTTCGAAGCTGCCCTGCCATTCAATAGTATCAAGGTTTATCTGGTAATTAATAAATTCTACTACACATATCTGTCTGTGTTTACTAAGTATCCATCTAGCTTCGCCTTAAAAAAATTCATTGACACTGCTTCCACTGCTTTGTGAGGAAAAGCATTTCCAAGACTTAAGACACCTTGAGAGAACAAAACATCTCCTCTTCTGACTTCAATGGGGAAGCCATTACAGTAACTCTGAGTCTCCCACAACAGGAAACACTCTCTCCATAAACACCCTGTCAAGACCTCACAGGATTTTACACCTTTCAATAAAAACACGTTACTCATAAATTCCAGCGGACACAAGCTTGCCTGTCCAATGTTTCTTCATAAGGCAACTGGCCACTTCTGGTATTATTCTACTAAACTTTATCTGAAGTGGTTGCAATGTATTCATATCCTGCCTTAAATAAACAGACAATATTGTACATATTGCGATAGATGTGTTCTCACCAGTGCCCTGTATAAGTGAAGCATAAGCTCCTGACTTTTGCATGCAACTCCCTCGCAATAATTAATAACATTTTATTAACTTTCCTAATTACTAGCTGTACTAGATACTAGCCTTTTGCAATTGCCTTGACCATGGGTCACAAAATCAAAGTGCTGTGAATATTTATTAGATCTTAACAAATTCGCGAACCTCACCTAGGGTCTGATCATAACAAATGGGGGGGCTCTTGCTGTGATTTGAACCCGCAAACAAAACAAAAGGAATTGTCAGCTTTTGAAATGAATTTTAAAGTAGAAAACTGTAAAAAGGCTTTCTTGACCTTGCATTTCTGCAGTATAGAAATGGCTGCATTCAATGCCTCCGTGATCCCGGCAAACCTCTGAGGAATTAAAAGTTCCATCACTCAAGGAAAGAACAAAGAGCAAATGATTCAGGAAAAGATTGAAAGGAAAGGAATTTGAACTAAAACATGAGCTGAGGAGCAAAAACCCTACTCTGACACATGAAGATATCAGTGGGGCAAACCTGAGGGTGGAGGCACAGTGGTTAGCACTGCTGCCTCGCAGCGCCAGAGACCCGGGTTCAATTCCCGCCTCAGGCGACTGACTGTGTGGAGTTTGCACGTTCTCCCCGTGTCTGCGTGGGTTTCCTCCGGGTGCTCCGGTTTCCTCCCACACTCCAAAGATGTGCAAGTCAGGTGAATTCGCCATGCTAAATTGCCCGTAGTGTTAGGTAAAAGGGGTAAATGTAGGGGTATGGGTGGGTTACGCTTCGGCGGGTCGGTGTGGACTTGTTGGGCCGAAGGGCCTGTTTCCACACTGTAAGTAATCTAATCTAATCTAATCTAATGTAATCTAATCTAATGTAACGTAGGTTGCTCATTTAACCTCTAAGTTTGAGGAGGTAAAGGTGGAAGCATTCTTCCCTGTTGAGCAGATGGCAAAAGTGGCTAGTCTAGCCTTTAGTCATTATTGCTGCAGAGCATGCTTTGAGGAAAGTGCATGAGAATTACTACTTCTTGTTTGAGGTTAAGCGTTACTGACCAAAGGCAGTAAATACTCTCAAGTTTGTACCAGTTAGTGCCAGAGCTACACCATCAAAAATTCCATACCTTCATGAAATGGCCTGGGCAGACATATCTGGATTTGAAAGGCTTAAGGGCAAGGGCACTTAAAACAAAAAAAAATCCACAAAATAATTTCCCATGAATTCAAAATCTCAAAATCTCTCCCAATAAGATTACAGTGACCAGTTAAATGCAAGAAACCACAATGGTTGATTAAGCTGATTACACACAAACTTGTTCCAGATGAAATCCTATCTCATCAACTGGAAAGGACAGAAGGAGAAAGTGATAGAATACAGAGTACTTATAGGTGTGAGGAAAATACTAGGAACCCTCATCAAGACAAGGTTCTTGAGCTGAAAGATGAGGCCAAGAATCTGGAGCTCCAGATTTCAAAGCTTGAGAAGCAGCTGGAGACACAGACCCACCTGCAAGGCTGAGAATTACTGGATAGCATGTTTAGAGAGGTGGTCACACAGCAGCTCAAGGGAGTAGAGGAAAGAAGAGAATGAGTGACCCTCCCAGGCAGGTGATGCAAGAGTCCTGCTCATTAACTGGTATTCCATTTTGGAAGGTGATGAGAGTGCTGGTTCATCAGAGTGCAGTCAGAGCCAAATGGCTCAATGATATGGTACAGAAGGGAAGAAGAAGAAAGCAAGATCAATAATTATATCTTTAAGATTCTTTAGTTGGGGAGCAGGCAGGTATTTCTGTGGCCGAAGACATAACTCCAGGTTGGTGTGTTGCCTACCTGGTGAAAGGGTCTGGAATGTTACTGAATGGCTGCAGGGCATCCTGAAATGGGAGGGTAATGAATTTGAGGAAGTGATATATATTAGTTCCAACAATATGAGCAGAGTGATGAATCAGGTCCTGAATCAAGAATTCAGGGAGCTAGGCAGTAGATTAAAAAATGGGGCATCAATGGTCATAATCACTGTGGCCATGAGCTGGCGTGTATAGAAATGGGAATGCATGGCTCAAACTTGGCGCAAGAGTGGGAGTTTTAAATTCCTGGATCACTGGGACTGTTTTGGGGGAAAATGGGACATGAACAAATGATCTAGGGCAATTTAGGACTGGATGAGGAAGTGGAGAAAGGCGTTTAGCAAGTACAAAGGGAACAATTCAGCTGCAACCCTTGAGGAACACAAGAAATGCAAGAGGGAACTAAAGAAAGCAATTAGAACAGAAAGGGGGCTTGTGAACAGGGTTAGAGAGGATCCCAAAATATTTTATAAATATATTAAATGGAAGAAATTAACCAGTAAAAGAGTAGGATTCATTAGGGCCCAAGGGTGCAATCTGTTCAGGATAATTAAAGAGTGTTAAATGAATGCTTCTCTTCGGTCTTCATGCTGGGAATGGAGAATGTAGGTATGGAATTCAGGAGAAGGGACTGGGAGGATCTTGCACAGTTTCACAAAGTAAATGGGAAGGTACCACACATTCTGATGGGAATAAAAATGGACAAATCTCCTGAGCAGATAAACTGCAACCCAGGCTGCTGTGGGATGCAAAGCAGGAAATTGCAGGCTCTGATACAAATTTTCAATTTCTGCCTGGCCCCTGGGGAAGTTCCAGAGGACTGGAAATTGGCTAATGTCGTTCCACTTTTCAAAGAAGGTGGTAGAGATGAATCAGAAAATTAGTCTCATGTCAGAGGTAAAGAAAATAGAAGAAATTTAAAAGGAGAGAATTAATATCCACTTGGAAAAGCAATAGTTAATTAGCATTACTCAGCATAGCTTTGTCAGAGAGAAGTCATGCCGAAGATTTGCCAGAATTCTTTGAAAAGGTGATCATGTGTGGATAGGGAAGTACAGTTGATATCGTTTATATGTATCTTAGCAAACATTTTGACAAGGTTCTGATTGAGAAGGTTAAAGCACATGAAATTCAGATAGATCAGAAACTGGCTTCAGTAATAGGACACAAAGGGTAGTGGCAAAAGGCTGCTTGAGTGACTGGAGGCTAGTGTCCAGTGGTATACATTGGGGCCCTTATTGTTTGTTATATACATAAATGGTACAGATGAAAATCTGGGGGAATGTTAAACATTGACACAGAGATTGGTAGGGTAGCTAACAGTGAAAATGATTGCAGGTTACAGGAAGATATCGATGGGTTAGTCAGGTGGGCAGAGCAATGGCAGATGGTATTTAACCCTGACGAGTACATGGTGTTACACTTTGGAAGAAGCAACAAGATGGGAGAATAATTGATGAATTGCAAGACACAGGGTAGCTTACAGGAACAGAGGGATCTTGGGTAATTACTCACAGTTCCCTGAAGTTGGCAGAGCACATGAATAGGATAGTTAAGAAGGCATCGAGCACACTGACTTTCATCAGTTGTGGCATAGAGTATAACAGCAAGGAGGTAATGTGGGATTTGCTTAGAGCATTGCTTAGGCTACAGCTGGAGTACTGTGTGCAGTTCCAGTCACCTCACTAGAGCAAGAATGTGATAGCATTAGAGGGGGTATGGATGAGTTTCCCAGGATGACTATATAGGTTTAGATTGTTTTCTTTACAGCAGAGGAGGCTGAAGGAGGACATGATTAAGGTGTATAAGATTAAGGGGTATAGATAGGGAAGGTAGGGAGCAGCTGTTCGCCTTATTTGAAAGGCTAATCATGAGGGGACATAGTTTTTCAGTAAGGGGCAGGAGATTCAGAGGACAATTAAGGAAATTCTTTTTCACTCAGGATGGTAAGAATCTGGAATGCACTGCCTGGGAAGGTAGTGGAGGCCAGAAACCTTACAACCTTTTAAAACATATTTAGATGAGTATTTGAAATATCATAACATTCATAGATATGGGACAAGTGCTGGAAATTGGGATTAGCGTGCCTTTAGTGGTAGTTATTGCCGGTGCAGACGTGATGGGCCAAAGGGCATTTCCTGCATTGTATGACTCAGTCTCTAAGAAGCCTGCCCATCTTAACTGCTGAAATATTGGGCATGTCTACATCAACTACTTGAAGCTACAGGAGAAATCAGTCGGATTTATTTAGGCATATACACCTCATGCAGAGAATGGGAATAAGTCAGACAGCATAACTGACCTGGCTATGGCTCTGACTGCAGCTGCAAATCCCGGCACAGGCACTCTAGAAAATGCAGATGCAGTTTAACCAATTGTTGAGACAGATTGGGTTTTTGCAACTAAAGGAAGGGAGGCCACGGAGTGAGGCAAGCTAGTCTTTCGTGATACTGAGTAGACAGGCAGGAGGCTGGAAGAAAGCAGCAAGCCAGGCAGCATTAGGTGGTGGAGAAGTTGACGTTTGGGTGTAACCCTTCTTCAGGACTGGGGTTTACAGAAGGGTAACACCTGAAATGTCGAATTCTCTACCTCCTGATGCTGCCTGGCTTGCTGTATTTTTCCAGCCTCCTGTCTGTCTACTTTGGATTCCAGTATCTGCAGTTTTTTCATCTTTCTAGTGATACTGAGACCAGCCAAACACTGTTGCTGAGAAAAGGTATGATCATCCTACTGGAGAGCACAATATGTGCTTAAAATGCTGTTAAAAAGGTTTGAAGCAGGATACTTGCCCAATCCCTTTTATCCGATACATCAGGAATGTGACCTTTTGTCAGGACCAATGACTGTGGGAGTCATGCCTAGTTTGCCTACAAATGTGATTGGTGAGGAGTAGGTCAATGTCCTAACAAGATCACTGGCAAACTTGGAGAAGCCCACTGAGGTCAGAATAGCTGCAGAAGAAAGTATCTGGCAATTTTCTTGACTGTGGTCATGTGGTCTATGGATAGACAAGCTTGAGCAGAGGAATCCAAGGTCCCACTGTAAGCAGAAGACCCTCAGGTCCTGTTATCCAAAACCATTTTGGGAGTATAGAAGATCCTGTGGAGGCAATAAATGGAACTTCTTTGGCAGCATACCTACAAGCCGACTTGAGGTTAAAAACATTAATGAAGACTGGTAACACCAAAGCTGAAGCAGAAGCACATCCCAAATGCTAGTAAATGAAAAATGAGCTCCTGTTGAGGAAATGGATTCACAGATTCATAAATAAGGTACCTGACATTCTGATGGCTAGGCATATACATTAGCCAAAAATTTTACCTGCCACACCTCTACAAGAATGTAGTAAGATTTGCAGATCTGGCATATGTGCTATGTTATGGGAAAAACTGATCTGGAATAAAATCTGCACCTCTTATTCCATTGGAACCATTACCCTAAATGAAAGCAGTGACCAGTATATCTTTATTATTATGATTAACTGTTTTCCAGGAGCTGTTGCCCTGAGGATCATTTCCGTTACTACAGTTTTGGTGGGTTTGACCCAATTCTTCACCCAGCATGGTCTGTCCATCAACATCAGTTGGATTGGGGCTTAAATTGCATATCTAAAATATTTCAGGAGTTAATGGTAACCTGAGGATGACCTTGCAAAGGTTTTCTTCACATCACCTGCAGTCACAGGATGAAATAGAATTGCACCAACAGACTCTTGACCCAATACTGCAGGTGTAGTCTCATGAATGCCTTGCACAATTGCAACAAGACTTCCCTAGTTCTTTATTCCTTTTATAATAAATGCTAAAATTCCATTTGCTTTCCTTATTACCTGCAGCATCTACATAATTTTCTCCGATTTCATGCACAGGCAGCCAGATCCCTCTGCACTTAGCACTCTGAAGTTTCTCTCCAATTAGACATTAAGTTGCATTTCTATTCCTCTAACCAAAATAGATAACTTCACTCTTATTCACATTGGACTTCAGCTGCCTCTCTGCTTTCTATTGGTTAGCCAATCCTCTATCTGGGCTAATAAATTATCCTTACCCTTTGTGATCTTAGCTTGTACATTAACCTTTATATGGCCCCTTATCTCCTGGTGGTCCAGCTATACTACTCCTACAGGATCCCCATTATCCATATTGCTTGTTCCATCTTCAAGAATTCCAGCAAATTAGTCAAACACGATTTAATCTTTATTAAAAAAAATGATGACTCTCATGGATTGTATTTTGACTTCCCAAATACCCTGTTTATTACTTCCTTAGTAATGAGTTCTAACAATTTCCCAACAATATGTCAAACTAACTGGTCTGTAGTTTCCTATGTTCTGCCTCCCTCCCTTTTTGAATATCAATGTTATATTAACATTTTTCCAATCCACTGGAACTCTTCCTGCATCCAGGGAATTTTGAAATATTATAACCAAAGGATCCACTTTCTCTGCAGCCACTTCCTTTAAGACCCTAGAATGTAGGCTTATTAGGTCATGAGGACTTGTCTGCCTTCAATCCCAATAATCTGCTCAGTACTTATTCTCTTTCTTGCTTCTTGTTCTAAGTTCCTCCCTTTCTACAATTTCTATTATCTATTTTTTATATCAGACTAGGGTCTTACACCTTGAAAATTGAAGCATTATATTGATTTGTGACTCTGTCTTTTCTGTGTGCCCCAATAGTAACTCCTTGAAGAGGCCGACATTCACTTTAGCTACTTCATTTGTATCTTAACAGAAGCTTTTATAATGCATTTTAATATTTTGTGCTAATTTTCCTTAATAACTTACCTTTGCACTTTTATGATTTTTTTCTTTGTTCTTTTAAAAGCTTCCATATCTTCAAACATCCCATTTGCCTTTGTAATATCACATATTTCTGATTTTGTCTTTATATTATTTTTAACTTCCTTGCTGAGCCATGGCTAGTAATAGCTCCAACATTGCTTTTCCTGCTCTTCATGACTAATTCAGAAACAGATCACCTGATATCTCCTTCTTTAGAGACCGCAATTTCCCTTCCCACGTGGTTAAAGATGCCCTCCAACGCATCTCGTCCACATCCCGCACCTCCGCCCTCAGAACCCATCCCTCCAACCATAACAAGGACAGAACGCCCCTGGTGCTCACCTTCCACCCTACCAACCTTTGCATAAACCAAATCATCCGCCGACATTTCCGCCACCTCCACATGGACCCCACCACCAGGGATACATTTCCCTCCCCACCCCTTTCCGCCTTCCGCAAAGACCGTTCCCTCTGTGACTATCTGGTCAGGTCCACGGCCCCCTCCAACCCACCCTCCCATCCTGACACCTTCCCCTGCCACTGCAGGAATTGGAAAACCTGTGTCCACACCTCCTCGCTCACCTCCATCCAATGCCCTAAAGGAGCCTTCCACATTCATCAAAGTTTTACCTGCACATCCACCAATATCATTTATTGTATCCGTTGCTCCCGATGCGGTCTCCTCTACATTGGGGAGACTGGACGCCTCCTAGCAGAGCGCTTTAGGGAATATCTCTGGGACACTCGCACCAATCAACCACACCGCCCTGTGGCCCAATATTTCAACTCCCCCTCCCACTCTGCCGAGGACATGGAGGTCCTGGACCTCCTTCACCGCCGCTCCCTCACCACCTGACGCCGGGAGGGAGAACGCCTCATCTTCCACCTCGAAATACTTCAACCCCAGAGCATCAATGTGGACTTCAACAGTTTCCTCATTTCCCCTTCCCCCACTTCACCCCAGTTCCAAACTTCCAGCTCAGCACTGTCCCCATGACTTGTCCTACCTGCCTATCTTCTTTTCCACTTATCCACTCCACCCTCTCCTCCCTGACCTATCACCTTCATCCCCTCTCCCACTCACCTATTGTTTTCTATGCTACTTTCTTCCCACTCCCCACCCTCCTCTCATTTATCTCTCCACCCTTCAGGCACTCTGCCTGTATTACTGATGAAGGGCTTTTGCCCCAAACGTTGATTTTACTGCTCCTCGGATGCTGTCTGAACAGCTGTGCTTTTCCAGCACCACTAATCCAGAATTTGGTTTCCAGCATCTGCATTCATTGTTTTTACCTAGATCACCTGATATATAAATCTGTGGTATTTGTGTTGTATCACAAATTCATTTGTGCTTATTAATTAATAAATTCACTCTTTTTGTTAATTTAAGAAGGCCTGGCTAATTTACTTCCTTTTAAAACGTAAGTTAATTTGGGTGCGGAGAAAGAGAGTTTTTTCAGCTTATCTCAATTCTGCAGGGAAAAATTCATTTCTCCTTCTCTGAAACAACAATTTGAAATGTACAAGGCATCCCTGATATTTGAACATCCAACTTATGAGCATCATATTTATGAAAGTAACCCCATACAGGAGTATAATTTTAAAAATCCAATTTAAGATTCCTGCACTTACAAATGACTACTTTTATATTGGGCAAAAGTGAGGACTTGCAGATGCTGGAAACCAGTGTTTAGATCAAAGTGTTGCTGGAAAAGCACAGCAAGTCAGGCAACATCCGAGAAGCAGGAAAATCGACGTTTCGGGCAAAAGCCCTTCATCATACTTTTATATTGTCCTTTATCGTGTTCTGACTTGCATGCAAATCAACTTGCAATGGATTCTGCAGATGGAATTGCCTGTAAACCTATTTGTGTATTCCCTATCTACTGGTGAAAAATTCTCAATTATGCACATTAGATAGATGTGGACATTTTTATTTGTGTCCAGGTGGGGGATGTTACATACAAAGTTGGGGTTGTCCTTTAAGAGAATTGGTCAGGTAACTTGCAAAGCGTGGAGCTGGGGAGTCAGTCTAGTACTGGCTCTGGAGGTGTGAGCATCGAAAATAAAATGTTCATGTTCAGAATTTCCCTGTACCTGCCTGGTTTGTAACTCCTGTTTGAAGATTCCAGCTATTTTTTTGTCCAATCTGTGTTGGTTTCATGAAATCTGGCCATTTGTGCAGTCAGGAGATACCTATGTCAATTTTAAATCAGGTTTTTGGATCCATTTTTGGAAACAATTTCATTTAAAGTCCCAGGTATGAATTTGTATGATGGAATTTTAACATCAATAGTCGATATGTTATATCATCATGACAGGGAGTCTGTTGAGTTTGGAGGGCCAGAATTCAACCTTGATTTCGGTAGCTATGCATTCTTCAGACTTGCTGCACCCCCCCACCCCCCCCCCCCAACAATATACTCATCTCTTGTATACCATGATCATACCACATTTCTCCTTACAGCTACTGTCACAATCTGCACATTTAACTGTCTGGATTATTTTCCTTTCATCCCATTGCTATGTGATCTATCACATACCTGTACATTTGAAGATTTCAACCCCCGGGGAGGGGTTTCTCAGTTCCGTGAATGATCAAATAATCAACAGGAATATGGTCTGCTTCAGCGAGATTTCACATTTTATTATGACGCTGGGTACAGGTTTGTCCAGCAACACAGAGGTTAAAAGCTTCTGTGTTCCTTGGAGAAACTGCACAATTCCATTTAGAAGAAAGGCAATTTTTATATGTTTCTTAAGAAATAGTACAGCCTTAATTGCAGAGTAAATCCAATAAAGGGTAATAAAATCACATAATGGACAGCAGGTTAACCCCATGATATTTCCTGGGAAACAAAGTTCTTTACTACACATTTATCTCTTCTCGCTTGCATTTCAAGGTTAGCTGGGATGAATTCTAATGTCCTATCCAGCTTATTTATTCCATACTGTGAAGGTTCCATTGTCTGCTTTATCTTTTGATTCAGGTAGGTCAGCAAGGCAGGAATGCAGCCTTTAGCAGGTTTGGTAAGCCATTTTAAAAACAGTGTTAATTTGCAGACTGAAGCCATTTTCTGGTTAATAAAAGCTTGCACAAAATGGTTACTCCTGGCAGATTTTAGATCCTCACCTTCATATGTACATCCTCATATAATCTTTCTTGTTTGTTTGCTACTTCATATTTTCACACAAATCATTTGTTTTGAAGAACAAAGAGGAAAAGATTATTGACTGAATCAGATCATGAATTGGTCCTGGAATGATGCTACACAAGCCACAAAATTTTGATAATAGGTTACTAGAAAATACTTCCTTCTTATTTGCAGGACAAAGTGACACAAATATGTGGACAAAGTTATGGGTAAGACCACATCTGGCCTATACTTGAAGTAGATATTTATCATTGTGCGTAGGGGACATAAAAGGATTGCTAAAAACAATCTTCATAGCTTACTCTCTTTTTCCCTTCCTGTTGTTTTTCCATACCACCCCTCCTTAAATATTGAATGGCAAAATGAAAGCACCTGGACCATCCACTTGTAGAACAGACATCAAATGTATGCAAATATCTAGTCAACTGTACATCTAAAGAAATCATTGCCTCCTTGAGAATTGTAAATAAAGAGTTTGTCTATTAATCACTTGTAATTAAAAGTACTAATATAAACATTTTTATTTACCTCGTTCATAGCAAGGTTCAGGATCTGATATTCGACTTGTACATTGAAGAGAATCTTTTTTGTCTGAAATGTGTTTCAAAAGTAATATAATTAGCATCAGGCAAGGTAAAGAAAGGTAGCTTTCCCCACCTTTTTATTTGATTAATCTCTTGATACATGGTAGTAACAATTACTTAAATTGATTGTTGTGAATAATAGGATAGATTTTCAACTTTGGCACATAAAATCATTGCATAATGATTTCCCATTAGACAATTGGAATCAATGGAAATGAAAATCACATTTTATTTTGAGAATAGTCATTCCATGCATGACCCCAGTTTTACACGAAAAGTTGAACCAATTATGCAAAAAGCATTGCAATCATTTATAGAGCAATGGATACATGTGCCTATTTAAGTGGATTCAAATAAAACATCAATTTTTCCCTTCCTAATTACATTAAGAGGGGCTAGTTCCACCCTAAAAAATCATACATGGTCCCAGGCTGGAGGATCCACGAAGACATTCCTCTGGTCCAGGACTTTATCCATTTTTCCTAGAGGACTTGGCTATCAAGAGTCTTCCCGAAACTCGATCAGGAGAAAGCATTTGATACAATTGACTACAAGTACCTACTTGGGACTCTGTCAGCATTCAGGTTTGGGACGTGTTCACAGCCCAGATCTGACCTTTGTACACCGGCACTGAGTTTCTGATTAAAATTAATGGGTCCCTGACGATATCCCCTTGTTTTGGGAGAGGAGTGTGCCCATTTTCCAGCTAGCTTTATTCTCTGTGCATGGAGCCTTTCCTATGCTTCTTGCAGAAGTGGCTGTTGGGTTAGCTCTGCGCAGGCCAGGCACTGGGTTGATTCATTCAGCCTATGCTGAAACGTACTCTTCACATTCACTGACACGGCTGACCTGGGGAGGATGTGCGAGTGCCAGGCGATATACAAACCTGATTCCATTTTTTGAAGAAGTAACAAAGAGGATTGATGAGGGCAGAGTGGTGGATGTGATCTATCTAGACTTTAGTTAGGCATTTGATAAGATTCCCCATGGGAGATTGGTTAGCAAGGTTAGACCTCATGGAATACAGGGAGAACTAGCCATTTGGATACGGAACTGGCTCAAAGGTAGAAGACAGAGGGTGGTGATAGATGGTTGTTTTTCAGACTGGAGACCTGTGACCAGTTGAGTGCCACAAGAATCGGTGCTGGGTCCTCTACTTTTTGTCACTTACATAAATGATTTGGATGCGAGCATAAGAGGTATAGTTAGTAAGTTTGCAGATGACACCAAAGTTGGATGTGTAGTGGACAGCGAAGAAGGGTTCAGTGCTCGGGCCACAGTTTTCACTTTATATAGTAATGATCTGGATGAGGGGTCTGGGGGTATTCTGGCGAAGTTCGCCGACAATAGGAAGTTAGGCAGACAGGCAGGTAGTTCTGAGGAGGTGGGGAGGCTGCAGAAAGATTTAGACAATTTAGGAGAGTGGTCCAAGAAATGGCTGATGAAATTCAACGTGAGCAAATGCGAGGTCTTGCACTTTGGAAAAAGAATGCAGGCATGAACTATTTTCTTAACGGTGAGAAAATCGATAAAGCCAAAGTACAAAGGGATATGGGGGTGCTAGTCCAGGATTCTCTAAAGGTTGACTTGCAGGTTGAGTCCGTGGTTAAGAAAGCAAATGTAATGTTGTCATTTATCTCAAGAGGATTGGAATATAAAAGCAGTGATGTGCTACTGAGACTTTATAAAGCTCTAGTTAGGCCCCATTTAGAATACTGTGTCCAATTCTGGGCCCCACACTTCAGGAAGGACATAGTGGCACTGGAGTGTGTCCAGCGGAGATTCACACGGATGATCCCTAGAATGGTAGTCCTAACATATGATGAACAGCTGAGGATCCTGGGATTGTATTCATTAGAGTTGAGAAGGTTGAGGGGAGATCTAATAGAAACTTACAAGGCTTAGAAAGGGTGGATGCTGGGACCGTTAGGTGAGGATACTAGGACCCATAGGGACAGCCTTAGAATTAGAGGGAGTCAACTTAGAATAGAAATGAGGAGACATTTCTTCAGCCAGGGAGTGGTGGGCCTGTGGAATTCATTGCTACGGAATACAGTGGAGGCCGGGATGTTAAATGTCTTCAAGGCAGAGAATGATAAATTCTTGATCTTGCAAGTAATTAAGGGCTATGAGGAGAGTGCAGTTAGTGGTGTTGAAATGTCCATCAGCCATGGTTGAATGGCTGAGTGGACTTGATGGGCCAAATGGCCTTATTTCCACTCCTATATCTTATGGTCTTATGGAACAGAATGTGGTAGCAAGTGAAACCACAGCAAGGTAAGTCCACTTTTTATCTCCATTTGTAAAGAACATGCTTGACATTCTGGGCACAAGGCATAGAATAAGAAAGGTAGTGGCCACAGTCCAGAGAGCTTCTTCACATCTTCCTGACATAATGAAAGGCTCCCAGTTCAAATATGACAACCTTATATAAGATAAGAGGAAGGCAGAAATTAAGGAGTTATATGTCAATTAGTCAAATATTTGTTATGAGGAAGGTGCTAGAATTTATTATTGAAAAGGATATTGCATGATGTTTAGAAAGTCACGATTTGATCAGGCAATGCCAACATGGCTTTGTGAAAGTGGAAGCCTGTTGAACTAATCTATTAGTGTTTGGTGAAGTAACGTCCACATTAGATAGAGGGACACTGGTAGATTTCCAAAATGCATTTAATAAGATGCCAGATCAAAGGATTCTGCACAATATAAGAGCACATGGTGTACAGAGTAACATATTAGCATGGATAAAGGACTGGTTAGTTAACAGTAAGCAGAAAGTATGAATGAATAGGTCTTTCTGGGGTTGACAAGAAATCATTTGAGGAGTCCGAGAGGAATCCTTGCTAGGTCCTTGACTATTCACAACATACATCAATAATTTGGAATGAGAAGCAAAATGGTAGCTAAATTTGCTAATGGCACATGATAGGTTGGTAAGTTCTCAACAGGAGTCAGAGAGTCTGCAAAGTGATATAGATAGATTATATGAGTGAGAAAAAAACTTGGCAGATGGAGTATAAGATAAGTGAATGCGAACTTGCTCACTTTAGTAAGAAGAACCAAAATGCAGTATACAATTTAAATGCACAGGAATCCAGATATCTGGTATGTGATGTCAGTATGCAAGTACAGCAAATGACTATGAAGAAAACTAGACCATTGTGATTTATTGCAAGGGTACAGCAATATTAAAGTAGGGAAATTTGGTGAGACTACATCTGGAATATTGTGGACAGTCTTGATCTCATTTTTTGTAAAAGATACATTTAGAAGCATTTCAGAGAAGGTTCACACCACTCATTCCTGGGATGAAAGGGTTATCTTATGGAGGATAGTTGAATAGGTTAGGTCTATATCCATTGACGTTCAGAAGAATGAGGGGTGACCTTATTGAAAAATATAGGAGCTTAAGGGGAGACTAGAGGATATTTCCATTTGTGCAGGAGTTTTAACGAGAGAACAAAGTTGAAGAACAAGAGGAAAACAGAGATGAGGAGATTATTTACTCTTAGAATATGTGGAATTCTCTTCCCTAGAAAGTAGTGAAGGCTTGGATATAAATTTATTCGAAGGTGAGTTTGATTTTTGATTGGTAAGGAAGTGAAGGATTACAGAATACAAACAGAAAAATCGAGATGAGACAACAACCAGACAAGTCATGGTGTTATTGAATTATGCAACTTGAAGTCTGGAGTCTGTTTTTGACATGTATTGTGTGTACCAAAACACTTATTAATTTAACTTTTAGTTGGGCAGCTGTGTTTTTTTTTGATATAATCACTAACCTCAGGATAATTTCTCTCTCAAATCCTGTTACAAAATTTTAAAAATATTTTTGATTTATTATTGTCACGTGCTCAGAGATACAGTGAAAATAACTGTTTTCCATACTATCTCGGCAAACCATATCTTTTTTAGTTTCATTAGGGTGATAGAACAGAATGTAGAATATTGTGTTCAGTTCCAGCAAAGGGGCAATGAAAGAGCATGAAAGAGGTCCATTCAAAAGTCTGATAATAGCAGGGAAGAAGCTGTTCTTGAATCTATTGGTACCTGCTTTCAAACTTTTATATCTTCAGGAGGGTGGAAAAGAGCATAACCAAAGTGGGAGGAATCTTTGATTATGTTGGCTGTTTTCTCAAGGCATCAGGAACTACAGATGGAATTAATGGATAAAAAGCTGGGCTGCATTCTCTGAAATTTTTTGCAGTCTTGGGCACAGCAGTTGCTTTCTGTAGTGTGCCTATAAAAATTGGTAAAGTCATTGTGGTCATGCCCAATTTCCTTAGTCTTCTGAGGAAGTAGAGGCGTTGATGTGCTTTCTTGACCGTTCCTTTCACACGGATACACCAGGACAGATTGCTGGTGATACTTGCTCCGAAGAACTTGAAGCTCTCGACCATTTCCACCTCAGCACCATTGCTACAGATAGTGGTGTTTTCTCCACTCTGCTTCCTGAAGTTAGTGAACAACTCCTTCATTTTGCAGACATTGAGGGAGAGATTGTTGTCTCTCCAACATGACATTAAGCTTTCTATCTCTTTCCCTTACTCTGTCTCATTGCTATTTGAGATCCAACCCACCATCAGTTAACTTGGAAATGGAGTTAGAGCAGAATTTGGCCACACAGTTGGGAGTGTATTAATAGTAAAGGGCTGAATATGCAGCCTTACAGGGCAGCAGTATTCAGGATTATTGTGGAGGAGGTGTTGTCACCTAACCTTATTGATTGCAGTCTGTCAGTCAGGAAGTAAAGGATCTTTCTGTTGCTGTATGCATTGCTATACCCTTCAGATTCTCTGATGATGTCAACAGCGAATTCGCCTTTGGTGTCAACTGTTACTCCCAACTCCATTCCTATCAATCTTTCCATTATAGTGTTCTATACTATAAAATACATTGACAGACTAAATCTAGCTACTCTGTCTATAAAATGTAGAAGAAAAATGTATTTTCCATTTATCTCATACATTGAGGTCGGTTGCTATGGTTTCATTAAAGTCTTTCATCAATGGTAATCTCCTGTACTTTTACAAATATTACATTTTTCAATAATATCTTTGATATATTGTAAGTGCATTCCTCAACTCGCACCCCTGTATTCTTTACCTGAATCTTTGTAATCCCTCTTTCCAGATGCTGTTAATACCATGTTAACATTCTGCTTGAAGAATGATACATTTATGATTAACTTTTAATTTGAAATCTACTGCAAAGACAATCGCTTTATCATGCTTCATGTCTAGCTTCATCTGAGCTTTTTCACTGAAATTAACAATAAAGGCATCTCACTGAATACGAGATTTGAGCTTCTTAAGTGATTTAACCCTGTTATCTTACATAGAATTACTATTACTTTTTAGAATTTGACATATGGACACTAATTAGAACTGTGTAATTGAACAGATATGCTGTTGGGACTCTTATAAGCAGACTGAAGCTTCTGGTGACCAACACAATTCTTTCGGTTGTTCTATATCAGGCTCGTCTCCTTCTGTGCCTTCAATATCATGTGCCATCTCAAAAACTTTGTTCCTCCCTTTTGGCCAATTCAATATTAATGATATTTTTATTTATATGTGAAATATCAATTAACTACCCTTTGTTTATAACTGGGGCTCATCCTTCATGCATAATTGTCCAACATAATTTTTTTTACGGATGTAGCTATACCTTTTGTGACTAAAGGAATCAAAGATATGGGGTAGGGTAGGACTAGGGCGTTGAACTCAATGATTGTATTGTGGAGGAGCCCTGGGGATAAAATGGCCTACTCCTGTTCCTCTCTTCTATGTTACTATGTCATTCCTTATTATAGTTGTCAAAATGTTTCTATCCTCACTGTTCATTTGTGAATTTTCTTTCATATAGCCAGTCAGGTCCTGCAACCCCACGACTAGGGTATCATGACTGATGAGCCCATTTATGCCGTGGAAGCACCTGGAAACGAATGATTTTCTAAAACATGTTTAAAGCTTTGAAAGTCTGACCTAGAAATATGTATTTCTCTCGTCAAATTAAACTCCAGTTAAAACCAAGAACCTATCCATGTTTGACATCATAGTGCAATTCAAAAATTTGAAGGCATGAACAGATGTAGGAATTTCAAAGTGGAATCACTGCAAACCATATGTTATTAATTAAGTTATGCGATGTATTCTTCTATGGAAGAATCGTCCAGTTATCCCATCATCATCTAAGTTTGATTGTCTTAAAAGCATTCAGTAAGTTGTTCAAAAGATTTCTAAAATATTACTATCATTTAGGAATTTGGATTTTAAAATAGAGATAAATGGTTCTTGGTTTTAGTTTTTTTTGTAAGTAGCTTATTTTTAAGCAGTCACAAAGTCTTTTCTTAATAAAGTTCAAAAATCTTTTCTAAGAAAGCATGTGACTTATACTAAATGATTAGATAAACTACCTGGGAGTTAATTGTTTAAATGTTCACAAAGTTGTACTTCTATGACGACAGAAAGACATATCAGGGGCTCATCAGGTTTCAGTGACGAATGTATACACAAGCAGAAAGGCATGTTAGTTTGTGGAAGTCTAGGCTTTCTGAGCTGGAAGGTTGTCTTTAAACTGTTTTAGGAGTTCTAGTGGACAGGGCTGTTCTTAATGTTCGACATGAAACTGTTCTAAAAAAATATAAATTTTCAGGATGGCAACCTATAACAAGTGGAGTGCCATAGAGATCAGTGCTGGAACCATAATACTACTGGCAAGTTTGAAGATGATACAAAAATAGTGGAGAAGGCAAGTGGTGGAGATGATGCAAAGATTCTACAGATGGATTTAGCCACATTATATGACTGCATTAAAAACTTGGAAAATGGAATATCATGTAGAAAAATGTGAGGTCATGCACATTGGCAGGAAGAATAGAAGAGCTAAATTTTACTTAAATATGGAAAGATTAGAAAGCTTCAGCACTGAGCAATTTGGGTTTCAAGTGCATGAAACACAAAAAAGCTGGTATACAAGATCAGTAGGTATTATGGAAAGTTGGTATTTATTTAAAAAGGAATGGATTATGCAAAAGAGAAGTGCAGCCAAAAATATGTAAGGCACAAGTCGGACTACATCTGGAAAGCTGTGCATTGTTTTGGCCCCCTTATCCAAGGAACTATGCACGAGCATTAGAGACGGTCCACAGAAGATTCATGAGGTTGATCCTGGGTATGAGGAAAGGTTGAGTAGATTAGTCTTATATTGTTGATACTTGCAAGGATGAGGCGAGACTTTGCTGAGACATCTGAGATCCTTATGGGACTTCACAGGGCTATGCGGAGAGGTTGTTTCCGCTTGTGGGAGAATCTACCATTATAAAGAAGTTGTCCATTTGAGACAAAGCTGATAAGAATTCCTTTTCTGAAGGAGTATATCTGTGGCAGAGGGCAAAACAGATTGGATCATAGCAATATTGGCAGAGATTTGTAGTAAGTAAGAAGATTCACTCAAGAAGCTTGACACCATTCAAGTCAAAGCAACCCACTTGATTGGCACCACAGCCACGAACATCCACTCTATCCACCACCTATGCTCAGTAGTAGCAATGTGTACTATCTATAAGCTGCACTGTTGAAATTCACTAAAGATCTTCAGACAGCATCTGCCACACCCATGACCCTTCCATCTAGAAAGATCAGGGCTGCAGACATGTGGGTACACTACCACCTTCAAGTTCCCCTCTAAGCCACGCACCATCCTGACTTGGAAATATATCATTGTTCCTTCACTACCTCTAGGTTAAAATCCTGGAATTCCCTCACTCATGGCATTGTGGGTCAACCCACAGCAGGTGGACTGCAGCGATTCAAGAAGGCTGCTCACCACTGTCTACTCAAGGGCAATGAGAGATGGGTAATAAATGCTGGCAAGCCAGCAATGCCTATGTCCCAGAAATGAACATTAAGAAAAAATGTAACAAGGAAAGGGGCAGGAAAATGATGTTGAGGATTATCGAATCAGTCATGGTCTCACTAAATAGCAGAGCAGATTTGATGGACCAAATGGTCCATTTCAATGTCTTATGGTATTATGGTGTTTCTTTCTCGGGCCTACATATACATTAAATCTTATCAAATCCCTGGATTATATATTGAACAGAATATTATACTCCAATTCCAGATATATGATTGGTTTCATAACAATGTTTTAATTAAGATCGGCTTTCCTGTTATAGGAAGGATATTTGAAGGGACTTAGAAAAGATTTGTGATGATGTTGCCAGGACTGGAGGGATTGAGTTAAATGGATAAACTGGGACTTTTTTGGAGTGTAGGAGATTGAGGGGTGACCTTATAAAATGATGAGGGACATAGATAAGGTAAATAGTAAAGGTTTTTTCCCTACAATGAGAGACATCAAAACTAAGACGCATATTTTTAAGGTGAGAGAACTATTTAAAAGAGACCAGAGGGGCAACTTTTTTACATGCTGGTACATGTGTGGAATGAACTGCCAGAGATAGTGATGGACAGCAGCGTGTACTATCTACAAGATGCACTGCAGAAATTCACTAAAGATCCTTAGAAAGCACCTTTCAAACCCACAACCAATTCCATCTAAAAGGACAAGGTATTTGGAAACACCAACAACTGCATGTTCTCTTCCAAGCCACTCACCACCCTGACTTGGAAATATACCGCCATCCCTTCACAGTCTTTGGGTGAAAATCCTGGAGTTCCCTCCCTACTAGCATTGTGGGTCAACCAACAGCAAGTGGACTGCAGCGATTCAACAGACAGCTCACCACCATCTTCTCAAGGGTTGATAGGGATGGGCTATCAATGCTGGCCAGCCAGCGACCCCCGAGTCCCACAAACTATTAAAAAATATAAACAGGAGGCTGGAGAAACACAGCAAGCCAGGCAGCATCTGTACTTGTATTCCAGCATCTGCAGTTTTTTTGTCTCTAGAGGAAGTGATAGATGTAGATACAGTTACATTATTTAAAAAGGCATTGGAAAGGTGCATGAATAGGAAATATTTACAGGGATATGGTCCAAACTTAGGTAAGTGGGATTAGTTGAGTTTGAGAAACTTGGTCTGCATGGATGATTTGAACCAAAGGGTCTGTTTCCATGCTGTATGACTGTATGACTCTAAGTACATGTGGGAATTCACAAAATGTCACATTGACTGACTGCCTACAGAGTGTGTGCTTTTCGAAAAATAGAATGTATCTGTATCTGCAAATTCACCCTATAGACTTATATGTGTATGTGCCTGAGTGCGCAAGTGAGGGAGAGGGAAAGTGTGTGTGTGTGAATGTGTGGCAGAGAGAGAGAGAGTATGTGTGTGTGAGTGTGAATGTGCATGCTTGGTAGAGTGTGTGCGTGCGTGTGTGTGCTAGAGATAGAGATAGAGATAGAGAGAGAGCATGTAGATGAGAGACGGTCTGTGTGAGTGTGTATGTGTACTTGTGTTTGTGTATGTGAGAGTGTATAGTGTGGTGGGGTCACTTGTAGTGTGATATGAACCCAAGATCCCGGTTGAGGCCATCCACAGGGGTATCGAATTTGGCTCAGTGACTCTGTATTGTAATATATCTCGAAGTCTGTTTAGGAGAACGTTCACCTGAAGATCCAAGGCCGAATGTCCTTGACTGCTGAAGTGTTCCCCATGCAGATGCTACGACAACAGATGAATGGACACCATACAACAATCGCCAGACAGAGTTGTTCCCTCCCAGTGGGGGAACATGTCAGCAGTCCAGGACATTCAGGTGACCGTCATCCAAGGCAGATTTCAGAATATGCAACAACGCAGAGTGGTCAAGCAGAGGCTGATAGCCAAGTTCAGTATCCATGAGGATGACCTCAAGTGGCATCTTGGGTTCATGTTATACTACAGACGTAACTAAACTACACTCCCACACCCTCACTCACACACAAGCACACTCACATAGACCCTCTCTTATATATATGGTTTTTCACACACACATACAACTCTCGTGCACACTCTCTTACAGGCATATGATCCGTCACACTTTATCAAGCACATGCGTATATACACACACGTCTGCATGGTGAACTTGCATATTTGTATTTGCAGATTACATTCCATTTTGTTCAAAAAGCACACACTCTGTAGGCAGTCTGTCAATGTGATATTTTATAATTTTATACTTTGGAAATAAAACCAGTCTGACTCCAGATTGGGATAAAGACAGGCTCTAACCTCACACCGATAATGCATTGTCTGGGCTGAGATGTCAATTTTTTTTATCTACTGATAAAACCTTAAGTAATCTCAGGCTGTGACTTGAAAGAAATTCTGGGATTTACACAGTAATAAATAGAAACCTGCATCGCCATTCTAAATGATGAAAGACTTAACAGCCACCCAGGTTGGTCTAACACATTGCATCAGTTGTACGACACCTTGATCTTTTACTTATAAATTCTATGTCCTATGTACCTGTCCCACTAGCTAACTGATGAAGAAGCAGCACTCCAAAAGCTTGTATTTTCAAATAAACCTGTTGGACTATAACCTGCTGCGTGATTTTTAATTGTACACATGAGGATACCACCCAACCAGTCAAGACATCTGAACTTCAACTTCAAGGAGCCTTAACATTTGTGCTCAGGTGGCATTAGCTGTAGCATTATACAGCCTCCATGGCAATGTTATGTACTGAAGACAAAGCCACTGTCTCATGATATGAGTCTTATCCGCTAACAGCCATCCATTGATTTCTGAACACTCCATGAAGACTTGCGACAATGTGATTGTCAAAGCTTGCAGCTGTCATGGCAATTTCCAGGGTGGCAAACACACATTTGTATAAAGCACTTGCTTTGGTTGCAGACAAGTTGGTGATTTAGGAAGTACATTTCTTCCTTTTTGATAAATCTTACCTGTCGGCCAATTAGTGCCTTGAGGGTTTAATCGATGATACCCTGCACCTGCAGGAATCCAGCAACAGAGGCAAGTTCCACTGTCTTTACAAGGCTCCCCACTTTGAATTCAATGTGACTCCCTGCCCTTTCCAATAGATAATCTATTATTTCCATGGTTCAATGCTGTGCTGCTGTTCATGACACCACTAATGTTGGTCGCCACTGCTTGGAAAAACATGGTTGCAAAGTAAGTTCCAGGAGCCTATGACTTCTACAACTATGGGAAGGTCATGGTGTCAGTTTCTGTGAACAATTGGTTCAGGTAACTTCTCCTTTAACATGCAACAATCTTTTGAAGATACTATACTGCCTTCATTACTTCCTGCTCCTTAATACTTGGCCTTGTGCAGCTCTTGTCTAGGGGCCTGCTTTTGTTTGTGAAGTTTTCTCCTCATTGAGCCAAAATCATGTGAACTTAATCTCATTTCCTGTTTTGTCTTTCCTTTATTTCTATTGGAATATGGTTTATAAGCAGAGAAACCATTAAAACCCTCCAAAGTCAAGTCACCAATATGCCTTTGTCAAGAATGAAGTGATATGACAGATAATTCTCCTGATTCTAGACAACTCATTGTCTTTGCAAAAGGATCTAATCTGAACACTACCTGTTCAAACATGCCTCATGCTTTTGTCACACTGTTCCAATTACCTATCCATTTTGCATACACCTCCAGTTCTCTGACAGTGTTGGTGCCCTGCATGAATTCTGTGCCTTAAAAGGAAAGTTCAAACTGGCGCAAAACAAGCTGCAAACAAGCTTGTTAAGAGACTTATCTGGCCAATTATCAATTTTAGATAGTTTGCTTTATTCAGTAGAAATTTTAAAGCTTTGAGTATGATAACTTTGCACTGGGAATCTGACAATCTGATCCAAGGGATGGGCTAAGTGACTGCCCATCCCGACACCTGCCTTCTTGTTTCTAAACTTTTCTTTCACTGTTAACCCTTTCAAACACTGTGCATGACAAAGTGAAACAATTTTAAGCAACCATTCTTTTGTAGGATAGATGGAAACACTCTCCAACTAAGATGGAAACACTCTCCAACTAGTTCCAATGCCCAACCAGTTAACATTTATAAATACAAGTGTCTCCTTGAATATAATTGTAATGATTGGAACATGCCGATTGCTGTTTAATGATGTATAGTTTGAAGAACTAATGCCCATTTATTACATACCTCTTCGTCTAGGACAAGAATCATTGTCTGATTTTCTAGTTTTGCATTTGCAAGTCTCGTCTGTATCTGAAATATAATTCAGAAGTTATTTAACTAACATCAGAAAAATTAAAAATGTAAATTTTCTTTCTTTCATTTCTGTTCAGTTTCTCACTCCACTCTGTATGGAGTTTGCACATTCTCCTGTGTTTGCAAGCATTCCTCTGGGTACCCTGGATTGGTCATGCTAAATTGCCCATAGTGACCAGGGATATGCAGGCTAGGTGGATTAGCTGCAGAAAATGCAAGGTTACAGGGACAGAGAAGGAGTGTGTGTCTGGGAGGGAAGCTCTTTGGATGGATGGTGTTCACTTAATGGGTAGAATGGACTGCTTCCACACTGTAAGGACCGTATTATTCTATGATTTAGCCACAGGAAGTAAAAGCACTAGCAGCAATTAGCAAGAATAATGTGATTATTTTTCAACAGGTCCCTTGGACATAAAAACATCAAACAGGGACAGGACTTACACAATGAATGGTAGGGCCCTGAGTAGTGTAGATAAGAGAGACCTAGGTGTTCAGGTACATTATTCTTTGAAGTTGTGTCAAAGGTAGTCACGATGGTTAAGAAGGCGTATAGCACTCTTGCCTTCATTGCTGAACACTTTGAATCTCAGAGTTGGAACATCAAGTTGATATTGTATAGGACGTTGGTAAGACCTCTTCTCAATTACTGTATCCAGTTGTGGGTGTCCTGTTATAAGAAGCATATTATTAAACTGGAGAGGGTTCATAAAGGATTTATCAGGATGTTGCTGGAAATTAAAGGTTTGAGATATAAAAATAGACAGGAAAAGCTGGGACTTTTTTCATTGGAGTGCCGGAGGTTGAGGGGACACCTGATTGAGGTTTCCAAAATCATGAGGGGCATAGATAAGGCGAATGACAAGGATCTTTTTGCGAGGTTGGTGGAGCTCAATCTAGGCAGCATATTTTGAAATGAGAGGAGAAAGATTTAAAAGGACATATGGGCAACTATATTATGGGGCAACTACATTTTCATGAGTGGAATGAACTGCCAGAGGAAGTGGTAGATGCAGGTAGTTATAATGGTTAAAAAACTTTACATAATTTCATAAATAGGAAAGATTTGAAGGATTTTACCGAGTTGAAGGAATATGGGCCAAGCACAGGCAGATTAGATTAGTTCAGTTTGGGAACTTGGATGGCACGAACTGTTTAGATTGAAGGGTCTGTTCCATAATAAATGACTTTATGACCCTATCAGTGCAGATTGTCTATTATCAATTAATGAAATCAATGGAAATAAAAATCTATTTTTTTGAATAGTGATTCCATCCAACAAAACGTTTTGTGAAAAAATCCATTGTAATTTTGTCAAGAAAAATACCTCATAGAAAGAACAGTTTTAATCTTGAATGTGTTTGTGAAAGAGATAAAATTCATGCTACATATACCCCTTCAAGTGAGTGCAAGAAAAATGTCATATTGATCACTATTCCCAATTAGATTACAACTGCCAGATCCCTGCATCGCTCAAGTTTTTGACTGTTTGGCTGATCAGCGTGTATGACATGATGAGATACTGCTGCTGAATTGTTCCTTGATTGACACAGCTATGCTCCCTCAAGGCTTGTTGCCTCTGATTCATTTTAACTGCTTTGATTACTTTCTACCACACCTTACAATTTATTCTTCCTGCTGCTACAATCAAACTCTTCATTTTCTACATTCACATAATGCCTTCCCTCATCTTACATACCTTTTCAATCTTTTACACAATATATATTCTACTAGCCCTCATGTAATCTTCATTTCCACTGACTACAACTGATGCAATCCTCTCTTTATTACAGAACAAGGTGTAACCACATTACATCCTCAAGGAGAAATAAGTGGTTATCATTGTGGACAGAGGGCATAGAAACCAATAAGGCTGGAGGACACAATATACAAACTTGTCTGATACACTCTTTACAATTTCTCACTGCTTCTGCACCCTAGACATTTTCCATGGCAAAACAAAACTATGATGAGCAGCCATTAATTTACAAACAGAGTAAAGTTCTCCAATGTCCATCCTGTTGCAGATATCAAAAGTAAAATGCAGTGCTTCCTTGAGTATAATCACATCAGCAAGAAAATACTGAGTTTCTTTTAATGAAGAAACATGGTTTAAAACATTTTATATTTGTTTTTGTTTGCGACAAGGATCTAGACCTGATAGTTCAGTTCCACGTTTGCAAGTATCTTCACTATCTTCACTTTTCGGCTTCCATTTCTGTTTAGTTTCTCAATATATTTCAAGAACACCAATCACACTTACCTGTACCAAAATCGCATTAAAAGTCTATAGCGTTATAGATTTTTCCCCCACAATATACCTGAATTTGAATCTGTATTTGAATTTAGCAAGGAAAATCTGTTAAAATTATTAAATCAATGGAAATGAAAATTGAATATATTTAGAATAGTTGTGCAATCTGCTTAGAACTTTTATATGAAAGTTTACTCCAATATTGCAAAAAACAATTTTCACTGAAAAATGCTTTTTGCTTGAATGACATGTAAAATAGGTTGAGTACACACTGTTTGTACCCATTTAAGTTGATGCAATCTCTAATTAGATTAAAGTAAGCCAACTATCAGTGACACCCAGGGATTGGCGGAAGGTGGAAAGGGGTGGGGAGGGAAATATATCCCTGGTGGTGGCGTCTGTTTGGAGGTGGCGGAAATGTCGGCGGATGATTTGGTTTATGCGAAGGTTGATAGGGTGGAAGGTGAGCACCAGGGGCGTTCTGTCCTTGTTATGGTTGGAGGGGTGGGGTCTGAGGGCGGAGGTGCGGGATCCGCACCTCATCTTCCGCCTCGGAACACTTCAACCCCAGGACATCAATGTGGACTTCAACTGCTTCCTCATTTCTCCTTCCCCCACCTCATCCTAGTTTAAAACTTCCAGCTCAGCACTGTCCCCATGACTTGTCCGGACTTGTCCGACCTGCCTAGCTCCTTTCCACCCTCTCCTCCCTGACCTATCACCTTCATCTCCTCCCCCACTCACTCACTGTACTCTATGCTACTCTCTCCCCACCCCCACCTTCCCCTAACTTATCTCTTCACGCTTCAGGCTCACTGCCTTTATTCCTGATGTAGGGCTTTTGCCCGAAATGTCGATTTCAAAGCTCCTTGGATGCTGCCTGAACTGCTGTGCTCTTCCAGCACAACTAATCCAGAATCTATCCTTATAGGGACAGTCTTAAAATCCCTTGCTATCCCAACAAAGGTATATACTCTTCCTCCTTGTCAAAGAAGTTGATAATATATGGTAGTAAGTAAACATCAGAGAAAGATATGGTCACATCTGTATACACTTGTAAGAGTAAATGGTTGTCATTGCAGGAAGAGGGCATTGCAACTAATAAGGAAGAACCAAGTGTAATTTTCTTCATATCTGACTTTCTTTTCCACATATCACTGCAATCTTCCCCTGTACACTTTGCATGGCAAACAAAAGCCCCTTTGAGCAGCCATTCATTTGTGGGATAAACAGTAATACTCTCCAATGTACATTCAATGGCACATGTAATAAAGCATACAGAGCAGCGCTTCCTTGAACATAACTACATTAAAAAGAAAAGAGATAGATTGCCTATTAATGATATATATTTTAAAACAGTGACATTGTTTAGATACCTTTTCTTTTGCGGCAAGGATCAAGATCCAATAATTCAGTTCCAAGTTTGCAAGTATCTTCACTGTCTGGAATATGTGTCAGACATCGTGTAATTAACATCAATGTTTTCATTAAACCCAGCTATAATTATCCTTAAAAGAACTGCCTCTGGGTTTTGAGTTGTCATATACATAATTGTAAGAATATACTTATGTCCTGTTTTTGGTTTTGGTAATAGTCCTTTACCATTTAATAATGATTGACTAAATTATTCTTCAAAAATTGGTTGAAGCATCAAAGGTAATGGCCTGATTGTTGAGATTTTCCTGTCCATCTCAGATAACTGTTTCTCGATGGCTACATTTTCAATATTTCTATATGACCTGCCATAGCAACTTCATGTGCTGCTCGTACTACCTCCTTACAATATCTGGGCAGTATCATTTTTTGATGAACAACTGTCTATTCTTTATGCCTAGTTCTGTGAGGATATCACCACTTCCTCATCAAAACTCCATTTACAATAAAATAACATGTTGAATTTTCTTTAATCTTACCTTCAGTGTGAGTTGTCTTTGCTAATTTACTTAACTGTGGATCTGCTTCCTAAGACTCAATTTAATGAAGATATGGCATATACCTCTTTAACTAACTTCTGTCTTAAATACAGTTTCATTTATTCCAACAGCGGTTTGTGGTAATACTGTGACCTTTAATGATGAATGTTATTTAGCCATTGCTGCATTCACAGCACATGATGGAAAAAAAAATCAGAACCTATTCCTTTAACTGTTCAGTTTCTTTAACCTCAACATTGAGTTTTGAGTGATTATAGGCAAAGCTATGATTTTCACTCCTGTCAAAACATTCTTGTTTAATGGAAATACTTTAGTTTCCAATTCTCACCTCTACTTTAGCGCTTTCTTTCTGATTTGAAGCGGACACCTTGCTATCCATTCCTTACCTTGGTTCCTTGTCTTCAATCTCCGATTTTCTATCCATTTCAAACATATGAGGATGGTGGAAAAAAATGTAGTTTTATGGATTAAATCATAATCATCAGCCATGATTGCCGTCTGTCTAGCAGCTGCAACCTTAGTCCTCAACATGAGTTCCTATCATGGAAGTAGTGAAACTTCATATGTGGCTTCTTGTTCTCATGCTCTTATCCACCTGTCAAAAGTACTTTGCTTAACCTTTTCGAATTCAATATAGGTTTGCCTAGGATGCTTTCTTAAGTTCCAGAACCTTGTCTGTATACCTCAGGAACTAACTCATATGCAGCCAATATAATATCTTTCACTGCATTATAATCCTTAGAAACCTCCTCTGACAGTGAAACCTAAATTTCCTGTGCTTTACCTGCCAACTTACTATGCATAAGCAATATACACTCTTCTTTTGCTCAATTCATTTGTCAAGCCATTTTCTCAAATGACATGTAGAATACCTTTTTAAATCCTTTTCTTCAAACTTTGGCAGGGCCTGTGAAAACTTAAATATTTCCTTACCAGACCTCAGATTATTCCTCGGATTTCCCCCAACTGAGCCTGCATCAACATCTGACACCTCCAAATGCACCATTTTAAGCTTATGTTCATGTTCTCTTGTTTTATCTTTCTTTTGTATTTTTCATTCTAGTTTGACATTTACATTTCCATCATTTCCCTTTTATCTTCTCCTTCTGATCTCTTTGCCCTTCTCACTGTTATTATATATACTCCCCACTCTCTCCCTCAGACTCTTTCTCTCCCTCTGACTCTTTCTCTCTCTTTCTCTCTCTCTTTCTCTACCTTTCCCCTGTGTATATACTCCCCATACACTTTATATGACAAAGTGAAGATACTCTGTGGAGCATTCACCTGTAGCATACATATTACAAATCCAAGGTTCACCCATACAAAGGATATACAAGATCCTCCTTGAATATAATTAGGAAATAGAGCTATTGTTGAATACTGACATATATTTTAAAGCACTGACACAAATACTGAACTTACATACCTTTTGGTTTGTGACAAGGCTGAAGATTTGACTTTTCATTTATGTATTTGCAAGTATCTTCTGAACCTGAAATATATTTTAGAAATGGCAAATTGCCATTAAGTTAGGCAAACAAAGGCCATTTTTTTCTGCTTAGTTCTCAATCCATTTGTATCGATTAGCACAAACAATTGAATATACTTTCAACACAAGGGCATTTGTACTGTACTGGTAGTACCCCTACCTCTGGGCCAAGTGACCAGGCTCAAATCCAATTTGCTCCAATAACATCTCTGAACAGGTTGATTAGAAAAGCTCTCAACATGACATTGAGACACAGGTAGGAATGCAGATCTATTGTTCGTTTAGAATAACAACTTTAATGAAAAATCTACTGTAAAGTTACAAAATAATGTTTTCCAAACCTTTGCAGACAGACTGCATTACATCTGAAATTGAGTCTGAAATGGGCCGAGCACACACAGCATGTATCAAAGATTCCATTTCCTAATTAGATTAAAAGAGTCGAGCAGCGCTGTCCCTATCTCTAGGCCAGAAGGTCTGAGTTCAAATTGCACTCTTCCCTGTAAGTGCATCATAACATATCCAACAGCTTGATTAAAAATAGAGAGGCTAGAACTACACACGTTTCATAATGGTTATTCATCTGACTGGCTGCAGTAGGGTAGGAAGAATTAGAACTGGATCTTGATTTACGCAGCCATGATTCCCAAATTTTTTCACTCACCTCTAATTATGGTGATCATCTTTTAATACATCTTGTCTTTCTGTTACTGTTACACTCTGCACTGCCTACTGCCTATTACTTCCCTATCATACCATACAATTGGAATCTGCACACAACATTCACAATAGACTATCCTCACACACACAATCTTAAGATATCTCCTTATGCCACCATTCAATATTTTAACATTTTTGCAAAGAAGTTGACACACAATAAGCAGGAGAATGTGATGAAGCAGAGGTTGACACCCCCTCACCCGATAACTAAAACCGAAACACACAGAGAGGCTCGCCTCGCCTCATAATCTGCTAACAGAAGTGTGAAAAATGATATAACCTTTCTCTTACCCCTCAATCAGTTATAAAGGAATGGTTGAATGAAATGAAATCCCTTCACTCACTCTATAATCAACAAGTAACAATTTAATTATCTAACTTCAACAGTGAACAAATTAACAGAACCACTAACAAACTGAACAATTCCTCTCTGACTACACATTCTTGAATAAAAACAATATTCTAATGTTATGCTATTTCAATAAATACAAGTCCCACTTACATATACAAAAATTAAAAATTAGAATTGAGTCTCTCTAAATTACAGCCAAAATATGTCTTCCGGAATGCTCTACCCCCTCTCTGCTGGAACACCTTCTCCTTCAAGTTCTTGTATCAGGCATATTTTCTAAGAGTGTCACTGTACCTTTCATCAGATGTTAGTTACTTTGAGAGCTAAGAGAACTAATCTCTTCAGATAACAGCTTGCTCCTTGCTGATTTTCAAATGTCCTCTTCTTTTATCCGCTTGATGACCTATTAATTTCTTTATAATCGGATTGGTTTAAGGTTTAGTTGAACCTTAGTCTCCAAGTGCCTGGTTTAAATTACTTGGCTAAATTTAAAAATCTGTTATCTTTGTAAAAATGTGCTTTGCCTGCAAACAGTATAGCCTTTTGATACAAATGTTTCGATTTGAGCACCTGCCAACTGGCAAGCTGTGCCCACAAACACTCTTCTTTAAATCTCTAAGCATAGAAAAAAACATAATCTTTGATTAAAAGGACCATGCCATCTTCATGCCCTACCATTTTACAAACATGAAATTCTAACATCCTGCCTTTCAACCATAAATACTCAACCCAACTTCGCAACAATGAGGACCACAAATTAATCACACTTGAGACAAAGATATTTGTCATTGTGTACTGTGGGCATAGAAGCAAACAAGGCAGCAAAACAAAATCTCAGAGTTTCTTCATACCTCTCCCTGTTCTCACTGTGTTACGACATGGAGAACGACAGGTGAACCAAATCAGTCTTTCTACATCTATATTTGCAACACAGTAATATTAAAAACTCCAAAGACCCTCAAAATTGACACTGATGATTCCTAGCTAACATTTTGAATAACCAATCTGACAATTTGCAAATAATCAATTCTCAAAATCAGTTTGTATCTTAAACCAAAGACGTAGCAATTTATTAATAAAACAATAATTTTATTAAAATAAAACTAATTAACAAAGTAATCTATTTGGTCTATGTCTTAAGCCCAAAAACCATTGCTTTCAGCCCATTCACCCAGAAGACAGACAGACAAACAAACAGGTTAAGGGATAAATAAAAGAAAACAACAACACTGGCAAGTTTACTAAAATGGTTTTCATAATGCATTGTTCCACAAACATTGATGATTTCTTAGTTGATTTTTCAGAAAATGTCAATCAGGTTCATCTTTACAATTCCCCCAGGTAAAGATAATTCAACTTATAATATAATTTTCTACTCTATGGGAGGTCAGGCAAGGAGCTTTCAAATCTTCATGACATAGCATCAATAGCCAGACTCCATTTTGCTTAACAAACATTTAAAAACCCAATTCAAACTCTGACCACTCTCCAACAGACCGATCATCTCTTCTATGAGTTACCATTCAACAGCTGCCATTTTTCACTCACCTGATGATGTCTGTTCATACTGGAAACAACGAACAGCTACTGACCATTTAATAGCCTAATTCTGCTATCTATTTAAACATAATGCTCTTCCTCAATCACTTTTTATTCATTCACTGGATGAGGGCATCACTGCTTAGGTCAGCATTTATTGCCCCTCCCTAATTGCCGGCAGTTAAGAGTCAACCACATTGCGGTGGGTTTGGGATCACATGTAGTCCAGAGCAGGTAAGGATGGCTGTTTCCTTCTCTAAAGAGCATTAGTGAACCAATTTGGTTTTTGCCCACTAATAAGTAATGGATCCTGGTCATCATCAGACTCTCATTTGTAAATTTTCACTGAATTTAAATTCCATCATCTGCTATGGCTAGCTTTGAAGCCCAATTCCCAGATCATTACCTAGGTCTCTGGATGAATAGTCAGGGATAATACCACAAAGCTATCACTGATTATAGAGTATTTATAGAACTTTATGATCAGGAACCAGCATGCAATTAGTTTCCAGTCCTGGCCTTATGAATAAACAAAACCTTGTTTGGTCTGGTTTCCTTTTAACATAAGCTGTTACCTGCGATCCAAAACTCATCTTTAGCATACAGTTCCCAGTTCTAAACTGTGAGAGGTAATTTCGGTTTAAACTTTTAAGATGTGCCTGGACCACAGACTGATCTATAATAAAAGACAAAACTTTTGTTTCTTTTCTAACAACCATTTTATATACTCAAAAGTAGAATAGTTTAAATTGTGCAGAATGCTGACAATTTGTGAATAGAGTAAAAACAAGCAGGCTCTTGATTGATGAAGCCACTAACACAGGCAGGGAAGGATGAGTCCTTGACTGATAAGACTCCAGGATGGGGGAACGACTTGAGACATCTGTTTCAGATTAAAGCCTTTGACTGATAAGACTACAGGGTGAGAAAAACAACAAACTTTGGAGACTCTGGAGCCTTTTGTTGCAGACTTTGTGATAAAAATAATGATGTTTTTAAGAATGTGAACCTCATGGCTTGTTGGAGCCAAGGAGAGGAGGGACTTGTGCTGTATATAGTGGGAGACTTTGTAAGCCTCAGCGCGCTTTTTCTCAGAAGAGTGCCCAACTCTGCAGACTTGCTAATAAAACTTTGTTTTCCTGAATTTGTCTAGAGCGATTATTGAGAAGCGATTTTCGTTTCTAACAACTTGGGGGCTCGTCCGGGATCAACACTCCGGCCGCGAGGGGAGTTGAGGAAGGATATCGGAGAAGGTGCACCCTGCTGAGTTCAGCAGTCCCTGATTCCTTGCTTGTCGCCCCGCGCGGTTTGAGCGAGTGATATCCGGGAGGCTCAGGAAAACAAAGGAGGGGTGTACCCGAGGCAGTGGGGACGGTTAACGATCGAGTAATTTCGGTGCACCGAACCCAGGTAAGAAAAAACTTGCGGGGACCGTGTTTCCGGAGGACTGGGTACCTACGGGGTGCCTGTGGATTTTTTCTACAGAGACGTGGGACTCAGGAATCTAGAGACCGGGGCTCGCCTGTGAGGGATTTTGCAGAGACCGTGTTTGAGGAGGAACGTGTACCTACGGGGTGCCTGTGATTTGTGTCACAGAGACGTAGGACACAGGAATCCAAAGACCGGGGGTGCCTGCAAAGGAACCTGGGCGATCACGGGACTGAAGGTCCGGGAATTGGCTACATTGTGATAGATTATCACGGGAAAAATACGAAGTCCTCGGAAATGGGAAATAAGGGATCTAAGGTGATTAAGGGAAAGGTAGGCTTAAACAGGGACAATGACACATACCCCGGGGTACCTGACGATAGTCCGTTAGGGAGAATGCTAAATAATTGGGATCAGGGTGGAAGAAAGAGAAAATCTAAAAGGAAGATGGTAAAATACTGTCAAAAGTGGTCCCAGAAACCTATTCAGGGCGACTCAGTGTGGTGGCCTAGATTCGGTACTGACGAAGACTGGGTCCGGCAAGCCCTCATTTTATATGTCAATTCAAAACCTGATGTTAATCTGGAAGAAAGTGATTATGCCCTTTGTTGGCTACCGGTTACGATATCTTGCCAAATGCAGGTAACCAATAAAGACTCGAAAGGGCAGAAAGAATGGGACCCTTTAGATCACTTACCGCCGCCCTACGTGACCCCGTCTGCCCCACAAAATGTTCCTTCGGGTGACGATTCAGGGGAAGGGGAAGAAAATGGGGAGGAATCACAAACTACCTCAGGGGTACAGACCAGTTCTCAAGCTGAAAAGGGTCACAGACAAAACCCTGTCTCGATTGCAAGAATGAATCCACTCCGGGAAGTGCCCATGGGGGGCGAGGAGGGAAGGACGGGATATGTGAACGTTCCCTTGACGAGTACTGAAGTACGGAATTTCAGGAGGGAGATGAAGGGTCTACTAGAGGACCCCATGGGACTTGCTGAACAATTGGATCAGTTCCTGGGTCCGAATACTTACACGTGGGAAGAGATGTGTTCCATCATGAAAACATTGTTCTCTAGCCAGGAGCGTCAGATGATACGACAAGCTGCACTCTTGGTCTGGGAGAGAGAGGGGGGAGAAGGAGGGGAGCAGAAGTTTCCCCTCACCGACCCCGAGTGGGATAAGAACACGGAGGAAGGACGGTGCAACATGAGAGACATGCGGGAATATTGGATAAAAGGAATAAGACATGCAGCCCCGAAGGGGCACAATTTTACCAAGGCCTTTGGTAATCATCAAAACCCGGGGGAAACCCCTACGGACTTCCTAGACAGGATTAGGAAGAATTTGCAGCAGTTTGCTGGGGTGGACCCTGAGACGGACGTGGGGCAACAACTCATACGGGTAGAGTTTGTATCAAAGGCCTGGCCGGACATACGAAAGAAGTTAGAGAAAATGGATGATTGGGATAGTAAATCTTTAAGTGAATTACTACGGGAGGCGCAAAAGGTGTTTGTGAGAAGGGACGATGAGAAGCAAAAGAAGGCGACAAAGATAATGATGCAAACGGTGCAACAAATGACAGCTGGAAGAAGGGAAAAGGGAGAGCCGTGGCAGAAACAGGAAAGGGGAGAGTCGTGGCAAGAGCAGAGGAAAAGAGAACCATGGCCGGAACAAAGGAAGAGTGGAGGAACGCGAGACCGCGACAGGGAAACGAAGAGGACACTCAGATGTTACTATTGTAATGAAGAGGGACATTTTAAACGGGAGTGCTCCCGCTACAAGCAGGAGGTGAGGTCGTACGCCCTGATGGAGGAAGATTAGGGAGGTCGGGGGTTCCTACCCTTGGGGCAAAAGGACTATCGACAGGAACCCCTAGTAAACTTGAAAGTAGGGCCCCAAGGATCGGAGATCGCATTTATGGTGGACTCGGGAGCCGAAAGATCAAGTATAATCCAAATACCCCCCGGCACCCGAGCAGGAGGAAAAGTTATGGGGGTATCTGGAATTGGAGGACAGAAATTACAAGTCCCAGTGGTGGAGGACGTGGAAATTGGGTATGAAAACAGAACTACTAAACGAGACCTCCTTCTACTGCCATCGGCGGGGTTTAATTTGTTAGGAAGAGACTTGCAGGTCAAACTAGGGATCGGAACGGTACCAAATAACGGGGAAATGGTGGTAAGGTTGTTCGCCCTCACCGAAGAAGATGATCAACAAATAGACCCGGAAGTATGGTACCGAGAGGGGAACAGAGGGGGTCTAAACATCAAACCTCTCCAAATCACCATATTACCAGGAAGAGGCCCGGTAAGAAGGAAACAATACCCGATTGCTATGGAAGGACGGGAGGGGTTACAACCTGTGATAGAAAGATTAATCACAGATGGACTACTGGAGGAATGCATGTCCCCTTTCAATACTCCAATACTCCCTGTGAGGAAGCCGGACGGGACATATAGGCTGGTGCAAGACCTGCGGGGGTTGAATGAAGTAGTCCAGGCTAGATACCCGGTGGTACCTAATCCCTACACGTTAATGAGTAAAATTCCCCCGAACATGAATGGTTCAGCGTAATAGATCTGAAGGATGCTTTCTGGAGTTGCCCCCTTGACGAAGAAAGTCGGAACCTTTTTACATTAATACCGTTGAGGGAAGGGCTCGCTAAACAACCCGTCTTCACCCAGGGGGAGATTGATAAAATGGATCAATTGGGTGCCCGGCTAGATACTAACGGGAAGTGGACGGTTCCTGATGGGAGACAAGTACTGAACAAACAGATCACCCGGGGTATTCTGCACCGATTACACCATCAGACCCACTGGGGGGTGCAAGCCATGTGTGACACAATCCTGAGAGACTATGTATGCAGGGGGATGTACACATTAGCCCAACAAGAGGTAGTCGGATGCCCCACTTGCCGGCGTATTAATCAGAAAGCCATGCGTTCTATGCCAGCTGGTGGTCAGCCCCTAGCGATTAGGCCATTTCAGAGGATCCAAGTCGACTTTACAGAATTACCCCCAGTACAGAGATGGAAATATCTGCTAGTAATAGTAGACCATTTCACTCACTGGGTAGAGGCTTTCCCAACTGCCAAAGACGATGCACCAACCGTGGCCCGACTGTTGTTAGAGAACATAATCCCGAGATATGGCATAATGGAATCTATTGACTCCGACTGCGGGACGCATTTTATTTCTAAGCTACACCATTTGATCTGTACTGCCCTGGGTATCCAATGGAAATTCCACGCACCCTGGCATCCTCAGAGTTCGGGTCGAGTTGAGAGAATGAATGGCACGCTCAAGACCCAATTGACTAAGCTGATGTTAGAAACTAAGTTACCCTGGCCAAAGTGCCTGCCTATTGCCCTATTGAGGATACGTACGGCACCTCGCCGAGATGTCGGGGTTTCCCCCTATGAAATGCTCTTCGGATTACCGTATTGGAGTAAGGTTGATGGATGTCCCACTCTACAAGGGGGGGATGTATTTATCCGAACCTATTTACTGGCCTTATCCCGTTCTTTTGCAGAACTCCGGAGGAAAGGTCTCCTGGCTCAGACTCCGCCGCTCGACTTCCTCCTGCATAAGGTGGAGCCCGGAGATTGGATACTTGTTAAGACCTGGAAGGCCGAAAAGCTCCAGCCGCGGTGGGAAGGACCGTTCCTGGTTCTGTTAACAACTGAAGCAGCTGTTCGGACGAAAGAAAAAGGGTGGGTCCACGCATCAAGGATAAAGGGGCCTGTTCCGCCTGAAGAAGAAAGCACCTGGACATGCGAGCAAGGGGACAAGCCGTTGTCGGTAAAACTGAAAAGACAGCAATAATGAACTCTACTTGGACTGTATTGGTGGGGATATTGATCAGTTTACTCCTGTATGTGGGGGAGGGTGAGGGGAGATGTGACAAATGTCGAACTACAGTAAGACTTGGGATTCGAATCTATTCGGGATCATTTGTGTCCCATTCCTATGTGGACGATAGGTGTTACGATGTGAGTGCACGCCATGAATGTTGGGAGGATGGGAGACCCTATTATCAGATATATAATAAAGGATACGGTGGCAAAATCCATGGATGCCCTATAAATGACCGCTGGGTGTGTATTAGCAAAACTAGGAGGTGGGACCTATCCTCCGTGTTGCTCAGGGAGCAGGTTGACAGAGTCAAGGAGACCAAGATACAGATCCCTGATCGGGGGTTGGGGAAAGAGCAAGACCGTCAGGGAACGGTCGTGCTCCCTAAAGTGCCATCTGTATACGAAGAGGTAGAAGGACAGATTGAACTCCCTGATGTTACACAAAACCTGTTTATTGATCTCACCTCTAGAATAGCCACTGTTTTAAATGTTAGCAATTGCTGGGTCTGTGGGGGGCCGCATATGTCGGAACAATGGCCGTGGACTGGTCAAAGCTTAGACATAGGGGAATTGCTGCAAACCACTTGGACTCATGACAACGACAGAAAAAGCCAGGGGTGGAGACTGACAAACAGCCCTGAGGGCCAGTTCTGTATTGAAGGCAAGGGGACCGTGAAGGTAGGGATTAGCCCCTGTCAGAATATATTGGATGCAACCACGCGAGTATGGTGGCCTGAGAATATTGCTTGGTACATTGCACACCGAGGTCATCAAAATTGCATTCGGTTACGTTCTGATTCCTCCTCTTACGAGCTAAATGCTGACCCTTCCGATGGCATGAAAAGAGTGTGGAGCGGTGGTTGTCAGGGGAATCAATGCTGGAATAATCCTGTCCAGACTCTGCCACGGGGTCAACAATCCGAATACTGGAATTGCAGTGGTCCTGGTCCTTATGAGGGCGTCCCTGGGGTAAAGGAGTTGTGGGACGACGTTGTGAGGCAGGGGGGGCCTGCTCCAGATGGCCTATTTTGGATATGCGGTAATCAGGCATATTCCAAACTGCCCATGGGATGGGCTGGAGTATGCTTCCTGGGTCTAATAAGACCTGAATTCTTCCTATTACCCCGGGAGGAAGGTGATGATTTGGGAGTTAAACTCTTTGACTCCCTGCGTAGGTCGCCAAGGGATATCCAAGTCGGTGATTGGGGGGATGAGTGGCCACCGGCCCGGATTATTGAATACTACGGGCCGGCTACGTGGGCACAGGATGGATCATGGGGATATCGTACTCCTATCTATATGCTAAATCGAATTATCAGGCTCCAAGCAGTCGTAGAGGTCATTACTAACCGGACTGCCCTGGCCCTAGAGCTGTTGGCTCAGCAGCAGGATCAGATGAGGGCTGCTATATATCAAAACCGACTTGCCTTGGATTATCTGTTGGCCCCGGAGGGGGGTGTGTGCGGGAAATTTAACCTGACAAACTGCTGTCTAGAAATTGACGATAATGGTAAAGCGGTTTTGAAAATTTCCGATGAAATTCGGAGATTGGCCCATGTGCCAGTACAATCTTGGCGTCCTCTTAGTGGCATCGGATGGTGGGATGGTCTCCTAGGTGGTAGCTGGTGGCGCACGGCGTTGCTGGTGGTTGGGGGAGGCATGATTCTTCTTCTCGTAACACCCTGTCTAATTCCTTGTATTCAGTTTTTAATTCAGAAAAATATTTCCCGACTCCAGGCAGTGGTGGTTCCACAACATGGGACGCGGGAACTTAAAGTGATGTTGCTGCGAAAGACCAAGGATTTCCCGGGCCCTTGAGGGAAGGGGGGGCTTATCTTGGTCAGGCACATCTTAAAGAAAGAAAAGGGTGGAATTGTGAGAGGTAATTTCGGTTTAAACTTTTAAGATGTGCCTGGACCACAGACTGATCTATAATAAAAGACAAAACTTTTGTTTCTTTTCTAACAACCATTTTATATACTCAAAAGTAGAATAGTTTAAATTGTGCAGAATGCTGACAATTTGTGAATAGAGTAAAAACAAGCAGGCTCTTGATTGATGAAGCCACTAACACAGGCAGGGAAGGATGAGTCCTTGACTGATAAGACTCCAGGATGGGGGAACGACTTGAGACATCTGTTTCAGATTAAAGCCTTTGACTGATAAGACTACAGGGTGAGAAAAACAACAAACTTTGGAGACTCTGGAGCCTTTTGTTGCAGACTTTGTGATAAAAATAATGATGTTTTTAAGAATGTGAACCTCATGGCTTGTTGGAGCCAAGGAGAGGAGGGACTTGTGCTGTATATAATGGGAGACTTTGTAAGCCTCAGCGCGCTTTTTCTCAGAAGAGTGCCCAACTCTGCAGACTTGCTAATAAAACTTTGTTTTCCTGAATTTGTCTAGAGCGATTATTGAGAAGCGATTTTCGTTTCTAACATAAACCAAAATTGATAAAAGGATAAAATAAAAATAATGAAAAATCAGTGAGGATTCTAACAACTGCCATATCTACCTAAAGACTTTGCATGACAGAGGGAAATTGCTTTGAGCTCTAATCATTTGCAGAATAGATACTGCTGCTGTCTCAATATCCATTAACATGTGCATGTGAAGTACATAGTGTGGTGTTTCCTTGAACGTAATTACAAAGACAATATTTCTACTTCCTAGTCAATTTGACTAACATAGTGTAAATCACTGTCAAATACAGAATACCTTTTCTGCTGTGACAAGGCGAAAGTTTGAATTTTCCACTTTTGCAACTATCTTCTGGCTCTGTAATATGTTTCAGAAGTATAGGAATTAGTATCATGTGAGGTATATAAAGGTAGTTTATTCTGTTCATTTTTGTTCAATTTCTCAATTCACTTCAGTCACAATAATTTTAATGATTTACTTGCATGGATGTATCAGTCTTAAAATTATGGGATAGATTTTTAACTTGTCATTCAGGCATAAAATAAGTCATTCAGGCACCTTACATATTATTAATAACTTCACATTTTTGATACACTTTGAATTTAAAATAAATTTGAAAATATTTTATAATTTTATAAAGAAATTACACTCTTCGTTCAAGTAATTGGTTTGCAACTAAATTTGCATATAAAGCAAGCTGTTGCATACCACACTCATGCATTCATACAAATGGGGCGGCACGGTGGTGCAGTGGTTAGCACTGCTGCCTCACAGTGCCAGGGACCCGGGTTCAATTCCCGCCTCAGGTGACTGTGTGGAGTTTGCACATTCTCCCCATGTCTACATGGGTTTTCTCCAGGTGCTCCGGTTTCCTCCCACAGTCCAAAGATGTGCAGGTCAGGTGAATTGGCCATGCTAAATTGCCCGTAGTGTTAGTGTAGGGGTATGGGTGGGCTGCGGATTGGTGTGGACTTGTTGGGCCGAAGGGCCTGTTTCCACACTGTAATTAATCTAAAAAAAAATACAAATACAAACATTTTCCCATATTAGTTTCCCCTTCCTAATTAAACTAGAAGAGGCCAACTGCCTGAATAGCCCCAGTGCAACTTGAAGCAGTCAGCACTACTTCAAGGGATGCTACATCCTGGATATATTAATAAAATTCTATTTTAATAATCTAAAAGAACTGGTAAATCAATGGACTCAAATTTTCCATTGCCATGCTGGAGGATCTTGTAGAGGAGAATGGGAAGCAAACTGAGGCACTGATCCCAATGGAAGCAGTGGTATCTTCCTGGGTGGTGGCTACTTCTCTATTGCCAATATGAAGAGATAAAAAAGTATGTCAATGGCAGAAATCTTACACTAATGACTGGCTGTAATGAACTTAATTACCTGTTCAGTGCTGTTAAACTAAGATCTCTAATTCATTTACTCGTGTAGTCCTGCACCAACTGTTACTGCTCACTCTCAATGCATCTCATCCCTGCTTCCCTTCACTGTCCTCAAATCATTGCACAGCACCACTCCCTTATCACACTCCATACCATTTCCTGTTCTCACCACATCACAACAACTCATAATTATATTGGCCATTAATATAAACAAATGTCTCTGGATGCTTCACAACAGCATAATAAAATACGATTTAAGACTGAACCACAAAGGTGGTACTAAGATAAAAAGTCAAATGTCTGAGCAAGGAGACAAGTGTATAAGCAGCATCTTAAAAAGAAGAGAGTTAGAGAACTGCAGATGTTCAGTGAGTGTGCTTCACTGCTACTTTCTTCACCTCCCATACCTCTGCAACCTGACATACAATATTTACATTATTCTGAACTCTCATGTGCATTCTCAAAATATCTCGCTAAGCCACCACTAATACTTCTTTCTTGCTGGTCAAAAAAGACAGAATTTGTTTCAACAGGTGACAATGAGAAAAGGCTGGAATTATATCCCGATTTGAGAAGTAAATACTTAGTACTGTGTACAGGAGCAACGCCATGAGCCTGGGCAATTCTAGGTTCGTAGGATATGTCCTACTGATTTTGGTCACAGGTCATCATCTTTTCTCCTGTCTTAATGGATTTCAGTAAGGCATTCAACAAAGTTCCTTAAGGTAGACTGGTTAGCAAGGTTAGATCACATGGAATATAGGGAGAACTAGCCATTTGGATACAGAATTGGCTATAGAAGACAGGGAGTGGTGATGGAGGGTTGTTTTTCAGACTGGAGGCCTATGACCAGTGATGTACCACAATGATCGATGCTGGGTCCACTGTTTTTCAACATTTATATAAATTATTTGGATGCAAACGTAGGGGGTATAGTTAGTAAGTTTGCAGATGACACCAAAATTGGAGGTGTAGTGGACAACAAAGAAGATTACCTCAGAGTACAGTGGGATCTTGATCAGATAGGTTAATTGGCCGAGGAGTGGCAAATCGAGTATAGTTTAGATGAATGTGAGATGCTGCGCTTTGGAAAAGCACATTAAGGCAGCAATTATACACTTAATGGTAAGGTCCTGGGGAATATTGCTAAACAAAAAGACCTTGGAGTTCAGGTTCATAGTTCCTTATAAGTGGAGATGCAGGTAGATAGGAGAGTGAAGAATAATTTCGTAAGCTTTCCTTTATTGGTTAGAGCATTGAGTATAGGAGTTGGGTGGTCATGTTACAGTTGTACAGGACATTGATTAGATTAGATTACTTACAGTGTGGAAACAGGCCCTTCGGCCCAGCAAGTCCACACCGACCCACCGAAGCGCAACCCACCCAGACCCAGTCCCCTACGCCTAACACTACGGACAATTTAGCATGGCCAATTCACCTAACCTGCACATTTTTGTACTGTGGGAGGAAACCGGAGCACCCGGAGGAAACCCGGGCAGACACGGGGAGAATGTGCAAACTCCACATAGTCAGTCGCCTGAGGTGGGAATTGAACCCGGGTCTCTGGCGCTGTGAAGCAACAGTGCTAGGCGCTGTGAGGCAACAGTGCTAACCACTGTGCCACCGTGCCACTCACAATGGTTTGGCTACCTTTGGAATACTGTGCACATTCTGGTCTCCTAGCTACACGAAAGATATTGTGAAACTTGAAAGAGTTCAGAAAAGATTTACAAGGAGGTTGCCAGGGTTGGAGCATTTGAGCTAAAGACAGAGGTTGAAGGGTTCAGAAAAGATTTACAAGGATGTTGCAAGGGTTGGAGCGTTTCAGCTAAAGACAGAGGCTGAATAGGCTGAGTCTATTTCCCCTGGAGTGTCGGAGGCTGAGGGGTGACCTCGTAGAGGTTTATAAAATCATGAGGGATGTGGAGAAGGTAAATAGACAAGATCTTTTCCCTGGGGGAGTCTAAAACTAGAGGGATTAGATTTGAGGTGAGAGGGGAAAGACTTAAGAAGGACCTAATGAGCAACTTTTCATGCAGAAGGTGGTATGTGTATAGAATGAGCTGCCAGAGGAAGTGATGTAGGCTGGTATAATTACAACATTCCAAAAGCATCTGGATGGGTATATGAATAGGAAGGGTTTAGAGGGATATGGGCCAAGTGTTGGCAAATGGGACTAGATTAGATTTGGATATCTGGTTGACATGGACAGGTTGGGTCGAAGAGAATGTTTCCATAATGTACTAACTCTATGATTCTATAATCTGTTGGCAGCCTGCCGAACGATACTTCAAAACTGGGATGGATGTTAAAGTTGTTGTTTGATTGGATGTTGAGGTTTTCTCACTACCTGGCAGGAGTGACGTTTTACAGAAATGCACTACATTCTCATGATGTCTTGGCCAAGTAAAATGCCTGATAATTGATGCTTGAATATTCTATATTTCTACATGTCCTTCAGTAGGAATTTCATGTCTACTTGAAATATCTCCTTACAATATCCGGGCTATAACACCATTTGATGAAAATCTGTCCATTCCTTATCTGTAGGTCTATGAGGGTGTCTCAACTTCCTCAACCGAAATCAATTTTCAATACAATGACACTCAGAAATCCTGCAGCCTCAGCTAGTGTGAGCTGACTGTCTAACTTGCTTAACTCAAAATTTGGTGTATGAGCCTGAATTGACAGAGCCATATTAAACATTGCTTTTGAATCATCCCCAACATTAAAGAATGTTCTGGTTACTCAAATAGCTGTTTGTGATATCACCCTGACCTCTGGTTATGGACAATGTTTAGTCATTGCTCTGGTGACCACGTGTGATGGTAAGTAGCTGGAACTTGTTTCTGCAACTGTTCTATATCTTTAATTCCATTCAGACTGTCTGCAATTATAGGCAAAGCTACATCTTTCACTCCAGCCAAATCATTTCCTCGGAGTAAGCCAACTCCATCCACTCGTATCTGAAGAGGGGGTCTTGGGGCATTCCCAGCTTTCCTTTTTTTACTTTGGATACTTCCATTCCTTTCATTATCCCACTGTATATCCTTCTTGGGTTTATAAGGCAGGTGAGAAATGATTTTATTATTTTGATCAGCTCATAATCATCAGCCATTTCTGCTGCCTCATAGAGTCATAGAGATGTACAGTACGGAAACAGACCCTTTCATCCAACTCATCCATGCCGACCAGATATCCTAACTTAATTTAGTCCCATTTGCCAGCACTTGGCCCATATCCCTCCAAACCCTTCCTATTCATGTACCCACCTGTTTAACATTTCACACTCTCTAGTTTACAAGATGGATTTTAAGTACAAAAGGTAGCGAGTTTTCACATTCTTAAAGAGAATAATTTATTTGAGAGCTTCATACTCCTAACACCATAAACCACATTTCAAAATTACTTTAGTCTTTCAAATTAGTATTGGTTTTCCCAGGGTGTTTCCTTAAGTTTCAATACCTTTATCAAGAAGTAACTTAGCACACAGAATTGCCTTTATTATTGCATCATAATACATAGAAACCGCCTCTGACGGTCTACCTGTCAATTTGTTCTGCATAAAAATCATTAGCTACCTCAATTCATTTTAAATTTTTTTCTTAAAATTTTTAAGGTTTGTAGAAATTTAAACATTTCCTTATTAAACTTTAAATTATGACTAGGTCTCTCCTTATTCAGCATTCAAAACTTATGTTTTTAACTGCTTCATTATGTGCCAGTATTCACAAACTCTCTCCTCTTTTTCACTTTTTCTCTTTGTTGAATCTCTAGTTGTAGTCTTTTAAATTCTTATTCTGTTTCTTTTGCTTCAAGTTCAATTCTGACACATTCTTTCTTGTTTTCACTTTTAAAGTTTCTTTAATTAAATTCTTGTAAACTTAAAACACTCATTACTTGGTGTACTTAGTTGCCTTTGCATTTCTACAAGTCTCAAAATGTATACCACTTGAATTTTGCAAATTGCAGAACTTCTCTTTATATTTCAGCTGTAAAACAGTGTCCACTTCCATTCCGGTTTAGAACATAGAACATCGAACATAGAACAGTACAGGCCCTGAAGTCCACGATGTTGTGCTGAGTATTTATTTTAATCTAAGATCAACCTCACCTACACACCCCTTGTCCAGCGGTTGCTTAAATGTTCCTAATGTCTCTGACTCTACTACCAGTGCTGGCAGTGCATTCCACGCACCCACCACTCTCTGCGTAAAGAACCTACATCTGACATCTTCCCTATACCTTCTTCCAATCACTTTAAAATTATGATCCCTCGTGACAGCCATTTCTGCCCGAGGGAAACGTCTCTGGCTATCTACTCTACCTGTGCTTCTCATTTCTATCAAGTCACCTCTTTGCCTTCTTCTCTCTAGTGTGAAAAGCCATAGCTCAGTCAACCTCTCTTCATTAGGCATGCCCTCCAATCCAGGCAGCATCCTGGTAAATCTACTCTGCACCCTCTCTAAAGCATTTACATTCTTCCTATAATGAGATTACCAGAACTGGACACAATATTCCAAGTGTGGTCTAACCAGGGTTTTATAGGGCTGCAGCAAAACCTCACAGCTCTTAAACTCAATCCCTCTGTTAATGAAAGCCAAAACACCATACGCCTAACAACTTGGGTGGCAACTTTGAGGGATCTATGAACATGGACCCCAAGAGCCCACTGTTCCTCCACACTGCCAAGAATTCTGTCTTCAATCCTGTATGCAGCATTCAAATTTGACCTTTCAAAATGAATCACTTCACAGTTATCCAGGTTGCACTCCATCTGCCACTTCTCAGCCCAGCTCTGCATCCTGTCAATGTCTTGTTGTAGCCTGCAACAGCCTTCGACACTATCTACAACACCACCAACCTTTGTGTCATCTGCAAACTTACTTGGTCACTGACCTTCAGGCAGAATACTTTCCATCCATTACCACTCGCAGTCTTCTTTCAGCCAGCCAATTCTGTATCCAGACAGCTAAACTTCCCTGTATCGCATACTTCCTAACTTTCTGAATGAGCCTACTGAAATGCCTTACTGAAATCCATATACACCACCTTCGTCAACTTGTTTTGTCACATTCTCAAAGGCTTATAAGGCATGACCTGCCCCTCACAAAGCCATGCTGACTATCTTTAATCAAACTATGTTTTTCCAAATAGTCATAAATCCTATCTCTCAGAATCCTTTCCAGTACCTTGCTTACCACAGACGTAAGACTGACTGGACTGTAATTCCCAGGGATTTCCCTATTCCCTTTCTTGAACAGAGGAACGACGACATGAATTAGGCCACTGCTGGAATATTGCATGCAATTCTGGTCTCCTTCCTATCGGAAAGATGTTGTGAAACTTGAAAGGTTTCAGAAAGGATTTACAAGGATGTTGCCAGGGTTGGAGATTGAATAGGCTAGGGCTGATTCCCCTGGAGCGTTGGAGGCTGAAGGGTGACCTTATAAAGGTTTATAAAATTATGAGGGGCATGGATAGGATAAATAGACAAAGTCCTTTTGCTGGGGTGGGGGAATTCAGAACTAGAGAGCATAGGTTTACAGTGAGAGGGGAAAGATATAAAAGAGACCTAAGGGGCAACATTTTCATGCAGAGGGTGATAAGTGTATGGAATGGGCTGCCAGAGGAAGTGGTGGAGACTAGTACAATTGCAACATTTAAAAGACATCTGGATGGGTATATGAATAGGAAGGATTTGGAGGGATATGGACCAGGCACTGGCAGGTGGGACTAGATTGGTTTGGGATATCTGGTCAGCATGGAAAAGCTGGACTGAAGGGTCTGTTTCTGTGGTGTACATCTCTATCACTCTATTTTCTTCCCTCCAAACAGCCGGTACTACTCCCATGGAGAGTGAGGATGCAAAGATCATCGCCAGAGGTGCAGCAATCTCATTCATCACTTCCTGCAGTAACCTTGGAGATATTTGATCAGGCCCTGGAGATTTATTTATCTTAATGCTTCCCAGAATTTCCAGCACATTCACTTTCTTAACATCAATCTGTTAAAGCCTATAAACCTCGCCCAGTGTTCTCACTCTCAACAAGGTCCATCTCTCTAATGAGCTCTGAAGGAAAAAGCTCATTTAGGGCCTACCGTACCTCTTGAGACTCCAGGCACATGTTCCCTCCACTAACCCTATTCGGCCCTACCCTCTCTCTGATCATTCTATTATTCTTCATGTACATATAGAATGCCTTTGGGTTTTCCCTAATCCTTCCCGCCAAGGCTTTTTTATGCGCCATCCTAGCTCTCCTCAGTCCATTTTTGAGTTTTCTCCTAGCTACCCTGTAATCCTCTAAAGCTGTGTCAGAACCTTGCTTCCTCAACCTTAAGTAAGCTTCCTTATTCCTATCGACGAGGAGTTCCTCTTCTCTTGTCGTCCAAGGCTCCTTCACCTTGCTATTCCTTTCCTCTCTCAGTGAAATAAAGTTATCCAACATAGTTATCCAACATAAGTTATCCAATAGGTGCTCCTTAAACAGCCTCCACATTTCAGTTGTGCATTTCCCGTAGAACAATTGTTCCAATTTATACTCCACAGCTCCTTTCTAATAACAGTATAATTTCATCTCCCCCAGTTAAATACCTTCCTATGTTGTCTGTTTGTATCCCTCTCCATGGCTATGGTAAAGGTGAGGCAGTTGTGGTCACTGTCACCGAAATGCTCTCCAACCGAGAGATCTGACACCTGGCCTGGCTCGTTGCTAGGCACCAACTCCAATATGGCCCCTAATCGACCTATCTACATATTCAGTCAGGAATCCCTCCTGGACACACTTGACAAAATCAGCTCCATCCAGACCATTTGCACTAAGGAGATACCAATCAATATTAGAGAAGTTGAAGTCACCCATAACAACAACTGTTACATCTGCACATTTCCAAGATCTGCAGTCCAACCTGTTCTTCCATCTCTCTGTTGCTATTGGAAGGTCTATAGAAAACTCCGAAAACAGTGTCTGCTCCTTCCCTGTTATTGACTTCCACCCATATTGACTCAGTAGACAAACCCTCCTCAACAACCTTCTTTTCTGCAGCTGTGATGCACTCTCTAATTAACAACGCTACTAACCCTTCTCTTTTACCATCTCTCTGTTCTTTTTAAAAGATCTAAACCATGGACCATCCAGCAACCATTCCTGCCCCTGTGAAATCTATGTCTCCATTATGGCCACACCATTGTTCCAAGTACTGATCCATGCTCTAAGTTCATCACTGTTATTCCTGCAATGAAACAGACACACTTTAACCCATCCCTTTGCCCTTCCTGACAGATTCTCTGCATTCTACTTATGCCCATTCAACAACTACCCTCTCCTCTGATCTGTAGCTCTGGTTCCTATCCACCTGCCAAACTAGTTTATACCCACCTGAAGTGCTCTAGCAAATCTTTTGCCGAGGACATTGGTGCAACCCATCCTTCATGTACAGGTCCCACTTTCCCCAATAATCTACATATCTGAAGCGTTCTCTCCTGCACCAGTCCTGTAGCCACGCATCTAGCTGCACTCGTTCCCTGCTCCTCGCTTTATTGGCCTAGCAAGAAAAATATGTGGCTCCTTTATCAATCTATCTTTCAATTAATTAAAATCAGAAATGTGATAATGAATATTCAAAAATGTATTTCAAGAGGGAACATCTTGTTCAGCCAATCTTACTTATGCAGAAGACATAACTTTATCTGGAATTTCAAAAGCCCTTTGATAGGGGGCCCCACAAATCAATAATGGATAAATCAGAACTGTGGAGTCGGGCAGAAGTGGAAGATTCAAATGCTAGCTGTCAGAAAGTACAAAGTAGAAGTAAAGGGTAATTATTCAACTATGAAGTTGGAAGTGATGTTCTACAAGAATATGTGCTGGAGCCTTTGTTGTAAGGGATCTCAAAATACATTATCACTAAAAGTTGTACTGCAAGTTAACAATCCATTAAAAGCAAAACAAGCAGTAGGCTTTGTTTCCTAGAGAAGTAGACCACGTGTGCAGTTCTGTTTACAGTTTTACTGAAAGAACATTGAGGCCTGGGAGGAGTTGCAGAGAACATTATAAAGGTGATGCCAGAAATTAATAGATAAATATATCAGGAAAGGATCACAGATTGGATCTCATTTTAAAAAAAAGAAGATTGAGGGGTTACCAGACTGAGGTATTTAACTTGTGATAGCTTTGAATGAGCAGACACAGAAAATGTTTCTTCTTATAGAGAATGTTTTCGTGTTTTGGGGAACAGAATAACAAAAAGGCATCAATATAAAATGATCAACAGAAATCTAATAGGGTATTGATAAGAAATTTCAGACAAATTCCAATGAGAATATGGAACTTGCTCCCACAAATACAAATCAAAACCTATGACATAGGTGCATTAAAAGGAAACACAGAAAATAATTTTAGGCAGAAACAAATAGGCAGTTATGCTGGTAAGTAGATAAACACCAGTATGGACAGATTCAGATGAATGGCCTGATTCTGTGTGAATATTCATGCTATCCTATGAATTTTAACACTCTGAAAATTCCAGCATGCATCCCTCATCTTTCAATCCAGTGAATGTTTTTCCTTGATCAGTAACCCACTATATATGTAGGGTGTTCACTATCTGAAACATGCATTCATTATATCCACAATTGCAGAATGTATTCTAGCAGCTTAACAAATTCTGAAATATTCAGCTCATGATTAGAAATATTTTCCATATGTGAAGCAACACCAACCTTTAATGTTGCATAGATGAGTACCCTATTATCCTCAGTTGTCCTGCAAACTAATTTAGCCAAAATCAAATAAACTAAATCATCTTTTTAAAGTTGAATAACATTAAGCATCAGAATGTACTGGTTTAATCTAATAGCATTCAAGGTTGCGTTCCCTCAAACGATGAATTCGTATTTACATGGTCTTAATTTACAGAGCAGTCCAACTGCCAAATAGAAATGGAGCTGTTTCAATTGTTACCAAGGAAGTACATTACGCACTGCTTAAATTTGTGTCCACCCTTCTGCACCAGTGTTTCATCCTATTACCACCATCTCCACTCGTCCCCATTATCACACCCTCTGCTGAACTTCATTTCAACTATGTGTTTCTATTTTTGTCCTTTTTTAGGAAGAAAGAAAACACCCAAGTGGCCAGAGGCGAGCAGTGACCTTCACATCAAAGGGCAATGCTGCCTGCTCAAACAGTGATGGTGAGGGCAGGGACTAAATTAAAATAGAATTGGAAACTGTGCATTTCTATTCTGCGCATGATGCATATGATGTAATCAGAATTCTACATAATTCCATTGTATTCTCGGAATTTAGTGCATTCCCATTTATAGATTGGAATGTATACACAGTTGAAAGCAACAAAAGATGTCAGCAGACATGATCCAGAAAAATATGTCAATCCGGGAACAGCTAAATAAATAGAAAATGCCATTATTTCATTATGAGCCCAAGAGTATCATGTGAAATCAGTAACTTCCTGTACTTTTTTAAAGCCAGAAAGTAAAGATCATGGCAGAAGAGCTGTGGCAATTCCCACCCTCCTATATGCCTCTGAGACGTGCATTGGCTATAACAGACACCTCAAGGCACTGGAGCAGTACTATCAACGCTGCCTGCACAAGATCCTGCAAATCTGCTGGGAAGAAAGATGCATCGCCACCACCATCCTCGACTAGGCCAATATAGAGGCACTGACCACCACTGATCGGCTACGATATGCTGGGCACATTATCCACATGCCCAACACAAGACTCCCTAAGCAGGTGCTCTACTCCTAGCTTTGAATGGCAGGTGAGCTCCATGTGAACAGAGGAAGTGCTTCAGTGATACCTTCAAGGCGTCTCACAGATACCTGGGAATCACTGGCCCAAGACTGTCCAAAGTGGAGGAGGAATATCTCGGAAGGTGTCAGCAACTTGAGACATGCCATCAGGAAAAAAAACGGAAAAGAAGTGCACTGCCACACCATTGCCCCGCTATTTCTTTTCCTGACCACCTTCTGCCCCAAGTGTAACAGATCCTGTGGTAACCACATCAATGTGTGCAGCCACCTACAGACACACCATGAGAGTGGAGGAGAGTCATCTTTGTCGGCAAGGGATCGGTAATGATGATAAGAAAAATGCCTGTTTTATCATGCTGACATTGTCAGCAACTTTGAAGGATAATAGTCATTTCTTCTATAACAAGATAGTTCTGCTCCTGCATTATAGCCAACACAAGTTTGCCAAGTTTGCATTTTAGAAACACCATTCCCAATTCACCAAATATGATCCAGCCAATTTGTGTTAATGAAATACATGTTGTCACGGAACTGACTGTAAAATGGTTAGTTTTGCTGAATCTCTTAGATGCATGGGTGCATTGTAAATATATATTGCATATCATCCATGCTGACTAGAAAGTTTCAAACTCATCTTCATTGATGAGTATCTTTCATTAGCATAACAGCATAAGAACTAGGAGCAGAAGTAGGGCCATCTGGCCCTTGGAGCCCGCTCTGCCAGTCAATATGATTAGATTAGATTACTTACAGTGTGGAAACTTGGCCCAACAAGTCCACACAGACCCTCCGAAGAGCAACCCACCCAGCCCCATTCCCCTACATTTACCCCTTCACCTGACACTATGGGCAATTAAGCATGGCCAATTCACCTCACCTGCACACTTTTGTACTGTGGGAGGAAACCGGAGCACCCGGAGGAAACCCACGCAGACACGGGGAGAATGTGCAAACTCCACACAGACAGTTGTGTGAGGCAGGAATTAAACCCGCGTCTCTCAGTCCATGCTAATACATTACTCATAACGCCATGCATCATTTATCTTATGCAGTAGCCTTCTGCACGGCACTTTGTTGAATGCCTTTTGGAAATCTAGATTACATCACATCCACTGGGTCCCTGTTGTTCACTGTAATCATGATGTCTTCATAGTTAAGCATGACCTGCTTCTCATGAACCAATGCTGCTTCTGCCCAATGGAACAATTTCTATCTAAGAATCTTGCTATTTCTTCCTTGATAGCAGCAATGTTCTAAATGTTTTATGATGTGGAGGTGCTGGTGTTGGACTGGGGTGGACAAAATTAAAAATCACCCAACACCAGGTTATGGTCCAACAGCTGGACCATAGAGCGCTGCTCCTTCATCAGATAGCTGGTTGGGTAGGCTCATAAGGCACAGAATTTATAGTAAAAGATCAAAGTAACATACAAATGATGAAATGTATTGAACAAACCTAGACTATTGTTAAGTACTTAATCACTCAAAATGGGGATTCAGGTTTTGATTGATTAACATGTAAATCTCAGAACTTCTTTCAAGTCACAGTCCCGAGATAAATTGCAGATTTGCATTTGCAGATACATTCTGTTCTGTTCAATCTGTAGGCAGTCAGTCCATGTGACACCTTATAAATTCCTACAGTGGAAACAGAATGTGTGACAAAGCTGCTCCTTTAATAAGGTTATGTTGTCCTTGGTTGTTTTCAGAGAGGTTGTAAAAGACACAAACTCCGAAAAGTCTAAGTTAAAGCGTATTAGGGCCTATTTGATTATAGCTAATAACTACTGCCTCAGGCAAAAAAAGCTTTTAAGGTTTAAAAAAACACTTGTACAATGAAAGGGGACTAACCAGTTCTCCCAGCTCAATTTTTCTCTGGTCTGGCTTTACACTAAAAGCAGTCAGGCAGTTGAAAAGCTGCTGAACCCCAAAGAAGCAGATCCATGCTGATATCTCTCTGACCTCTCTCCTGTAAAAACCTGTGTTTGATTTTACCTTTTGTGCCAAAAGGTGTTTATGGGGACTGCTGCAAGTATTGGAACAGCATCATTAAGTTGGGATAATCTGTTGGGTTTTCGTGTAAATTATTATTCTGCATTCTGTTCTCTTTTGTTTGTGCTTCATCCGGTAATCTTGTAAATAAATTCTGTTTTGTTTAAAATTAAGTGGGTTGGCCAGGTGCATCTCTTCTGGAATATCCCCTTTCCACCTGATTAAAGCAACTGGCAAAGTTAAGGCCTGGGCTACTTTCTTGAAATGTTTTGAGGGTTCTGGCCTGATTCATATCAGATTGGGGTTTGTCTGGGATTTGTCCTATGGTTCCCAACTGGGATTAGGGTTGTTGGACTTGAAGGTAGCAAGTGGTAGGTGATAGTGTCTTTTGTCCTGGCTGTTGATATTGGTCGGTTTAAACAGAGTTTGAATTATGTTTAAAAGTAGAAGAGAGAAAAAAGAGAGAGGGTGTTTGAACTTCAGAAACTGTCACTCAGGCAGGAAAGACAGCTTAAAAGGATGAAGATGAAGGCTGAAGGTAAGCTTAGCGAGGAAGACAGTGAGGGTGAGCAAACCCATGGTATCCAAAGGCCTGATGAGAAACTGTTTAAATATATTCAAGCATTGCCTACATTTGATGAGAAGGATGTGGAAGCCATTTTAAGCCATTTTAATCCCATTAGAAAAAGTAGTTAAACAAATGTCGTGGTCAGTGACCATGTAGGTTTTATTGATCGCAACAAAACTTATAGATAGAGCTAGTAAGGCATTCACATCACTATCAGATGAGGTATCTGGGCGCATGAGGAGGTGAAGAAAGCCATCTTAAGTGCATATGAGCTTGTGCCAAAGACTACAGACAATCACGGTTCGGTGCAACATCGAGGGCCGAAGGGCCTGTTCTGCGCTGTATTGTTCTATGTTCTATGTTTCAGGAATCTAAAGAGGGACCCTGGTCAAACCTACACTGACTTTGAAAGGATCAAACAAAGTAATTTTGATAGGTGGAGAAGGGCATTAAAAATGAGGTACAAAAAATTTCATTTCCTGAAGTAGTGAGAACCAATGTGAAAGAGCAGAGAGTTTAAACAGCAAGATTAGTGGCTGAAATGGCTGACGATTATGAGTTGGTCCATAAATCAAAGTTTGGTTTCCAAAATCAATTTCAATCTGTGAGGGATAGAAATTGGAGAAAAGAGAAATCCTCATGTGGAAAGGGAAAGGGTAGATCTTGGTGAAAATCATGAGGATAACTTACCACAGGGTAAAAAGGGGAAAGATAATTGAAGGGGAAAGATAATTGAAAAACCTCTAGTGTTTTCACTGCAATGAAGTAGGCCACATGAAATCATAGTGTTGGTAGGTTAGGAAATGAATTGGGAGGCCAGAGATAGGAAAATAGGATAAGCCAGTGAATTTTGTTAGATTGATAATGGAAAGCACAGTGGAGGCATTTGGTGGCAGGAGTAAAACAGACTGAAACAAAATGTCATAGTGCATGTTTGCATGTTTAATGTCAATGTTATGTATATGTACGGTGTAGAGTACTAACAATTTAGGATTAAGGGGGTTTAAAATGAAACCATCTTTGGATATTGACGGTTTTGCTCCTTTAACAAGGTTATGTTGTCCTTGGTTGTTTTTCTTTCAGAGAGGTCATAAAAGACAAAGATACCAAAAAGTCTAAGTTGAAGGATTTTAGAGTCAATTTGATTATTGCTAACAGATACTGCCTCAGGCAAAAGGCTTTTAAATGAAAGGGGACTGGCCAGTTCTCCCAGCTCAATTTTTCTCTGGTCTGGCTGTAGACTAAAACAGTCAGGCAGTTGGAAAGCTGCTGAACCCCAAAGAAGCAGGCTCATGCTGGTATCTCTCTGACTTCTCTCCTGTAAACACCTGTGTTTGATTTTACCTGTTGTGCCAAAGGATGTTTATGGAGTTTGTTGCAAGTATTTGGAAAAGCATCAATAATTTGTGAAGAGCTGTTGGCTTTTCAGACAGTTTAAGTTATTCTGTATTCTGTTCTCTTCTGTTTGTGTTTCATTTGGTAATCTTATAAATAAATTCTGTTTTGTTTAAAACTAAGTGTGTTGGCCAGCTGCATCACTCTTGGAATATCCACCTTACACCTGCTTAAATAAACTAGCAAAGTTAGGGTCTGGGCTATCTTCTTGAAATGTTTTAAGGATTCTAGACTGGTCCATAACAAATCAGTCTGACTCAAGATTGGGACACAGAGAGAGACTCTAACCTCACCCCTTTAATGCATTGTCTGAGCTGAAATGTCATCTTTATTTATAAAACCTTAAGTTACCTTAGGACTGTGACTTGAAAGAAGTTCTAGGATTTACATATTAATCAATTAAAACCTGCATCCCCATTCTAAGAGATTAAAGACTTAACAGCAATCTAGGTTTGTTCAATGTATCAGATCAGTTATGTGACACTTTGATCTTTACTATAAATTCTGTGTCCTGTGATCCTACCCCACTAGCTACCTGAAGAAGGAGCAGTGATCCAAAAGCTTGTACTTCCAAATATACCTTTTGCACTATAATCTGGTGGTGTGATTTTTAACTTAAAAATTTAAACAAGTCTCATTTCATTTGCTAAGGAGCTGACAAAATCTGCTATGTCCTCCTGCTTAGATTTCCTAAGACATAGCTTATCAACTATTCCCAATTATTGTGTTGAGAATGGTGAATCAATACACTGTTGCATGTCTTTATGCCACAAAAGTACATTTTCTTTATATTGGCTGACTCCTCTCTTAGCCAATTATAAAGCAGCACCGAAGTCATGATGGTACTCCAAATGTTTTAAAATTACAGCCTTGTTCTGCAGCTGATCATTTCTTTCTAAAATGTTCAAAAACATTTTACTCCAATGGTTGGCAGGAAGATCTGAAATAAGCTAATGCCAGACATAAACAGAATACTGGAGTAATATTGCAAGAAAACATCTATCCAGATTACATATAATAATGAGCTATTATCCAAAATATGTTTCTATACATGTGAGAGAAGTCAAAGATTTTTCCTGTTGTGTTGATTATGTTGAATACTTCTTTAGCTATAGTAGCTACATTTGGCATACCTAGGTTCTACAAGGAAGACAAAATCACATTAAATTTACTGGTCATTTAACACAAGGAAAATATCAACCTTCGGAATAACTTGGAATAATTTTGAAAACTTGTCTCGTGGGTCAGATTATTGTTTTCCTTGTATTGATGTGTTTCTTGCATCCTAGTCCTGATGAGTACAAATTGAAAAGCTTGGACTACTTATCTTCTTTTAGTAATGTTTAAATTTTACTCCTAAGCGATTATTTCAGTAATACCAATTATTTTCCAGTGGCTTTCCTATTCTGTAAGATTTGATGTAATTTTATAAATGTATGTGCTTTATCACCAGAGAAGCTGCATGTATGTATGTAGTTCACGTTCAGGTAACAGCAATTTTATTTTTTGTATGCTTAAATTATATGGCAACAATTTTACAGAATAGGATACACAACAAAGAGACTGAGCACATACAATATAATTATTGATGAAGTCTCTGAGATTCTCAGTTCAATAGAATTAATGATCCTAAATTTGTGGGAATATATAAATCATTTATGATGTGCTGTTCCAGTGATGCTTCATATTACCCTCATAACCTGAGTGGCTTCCCACAGCAATAAATTAAATGTTTATCTATAAAACTACCTTTCCATCTAAGTGATAGATTTAACACAATTGCCGATTCAGTGTTCAATGGATTAATTCATTTCATTGATAACATGATGCTTTTAAAAAAATTCTTTCTTTTAGCCTTTTCAACTTTTATCATTGACATTGCTTAAACATAAGCATTGATTTACTAAAATAGTAGGAATCACCTATTGTACTGACCTATTTTCACAGATTCCACTGATGATTCAACTTTTGGTTCTTTCTTTTCTGGAATTATGATAGGACCTTCTTCATAATCAATGTTCCCAGCTGAAATAAATATAATAGTTACCAGAGTCAACTCAAACTGATTAGAACGTACCATAACTGTACTTTTTGTCAGTGTGTTGTTCAATCATTAACTAGAGTGACAAATATATAGTCAATGAATAGTTTAACAGGATAACTACTATTATAAATTGATTATGCCCAAATAGGTATCATCAGTTAATTTGCAAAAGACTACTGTGCTCATATTTTTGGAAATAACATTGACATAATTTCTTAATTGTATCTTTACTTACTATACCCCCAGAAATATGCACCTCATGTAAAGTTAACCTTAGTGCACAATGAATATATTAAATGGAGGCAGCAATATGTGTGTGGAGGAAAATTATGTTATTTTGACTAGCTTATTATTCTTGGTTGGAACTCCATGAAACAAAGATAGATTGTTAAAATGTCATAGTATGCATAAAAATAGGAAAGAACAGGTTTTGGTGGAAGAGACTTAAAATTGTCATTTACAAATGCACTTTACAACTCCCAAGCATGCAATCAGTTGCCAGAAATTCTTTTGCAAAGAAACTTATAATCAGAGAATCTGTGCATAAGGTCATAAAAATACATGACAATGTATTTTATCATTCAGTGAACATTATTTTTATCATTGTGGAAGGAGGTTGCTTTCAACAAGAAACACTACAACCAAGCAGCCAGGAGGGCAGAACACATTGAAACCTTAAACAACTTAACAAAGATAACTACAGAAGTTGTCAAGATTGCATGTTCACCCTTCTATTTGTATCATTAACACAACAAATATGCTTCAACAAGAGATGTAAATGAAATCTGGTTTTTAAACAGAAAAAAAACCTAAAACCAAACAATCAACAGAACATGCTGGCAAATGGAACTAGACTAATGTAGGATATCTGGTTAGCATGGAAGAGTTGGACTGAGTGGTCTGTTTCCGTATTATAAATCTCTATGACTCAATGACTCTGAAAATGCACTCAAACTCTTTCGTAACTTTAAAAAGACATTTATAGCAGTTACAAAATGGAATGTGATTTCTGGCACTGGTGATGACAAACTATATGATGACCAAGCTCCTGCTTTGTATTATTGCAATTATATAATGTAATTCTGCAAATATATGTCAACAAGTTGAGCTATCTACAACATGTTGTGCAAATTAAATATGCCTTGTATACTGTCAATAATCAATGCAAATATACTGATCAGGTACAGTGTTATTATCACAGCTGATGGTAATACCAGGTAACTCAGATGCCAGAGTGAAAGCTGACGAGAGAGATCACAAGTTTAACTTTTGCACTCGGTTACTGTAGTGGTTAGTCACTGAAGACAAATTATTAGAATTCTTCAAAGAAGTTATAAGCAAGATAGACAAAGGATAAGCAATAGATATTTGGATTTTAACATGGTTTCACACATTAGGCTACTTAATAAGATAAGAGCCCCTGGTGTTGGAGCTAGTATATTAGCATGGATAGAGGATAGAGGATTTTCCTGCTCCTCGGATGCTGCCTGACCTGCTGTGCTTTTCCAGCACCACACTAATCTAAACCCTGGATAGAGGATTGGCTAACTAACGGAATGCAGAGAATGGGATAAGTGGGGAATTCAGCATGTCAATCTGTGGAGTGCCACAGGGATCAGAGTTGGGGTCACAATTACTTAAAATATATATTAAAGACTTGGATGAGGAAAACGAATGTACTATAAACAAATTTGCAGATAACATAATAATAGACGGGAAGGTAAATGGTGAGGATGACACAAAGATTGTGCAGAGGAATATAGACAGGTTAAATTAGTGGGCAAAAATTTGCGCAGATGGAAAATAATGTGGGGAAACGTGACATTTTGAACTTTGGCAGGAAGAAAGAGGATCTGAATATTATTAAATTGAGAAAGACTGCAGAAATCTATGGGAACCAATGGATTTGGGAGTCCTCATCCATGGAACACTATAATCAAGTTTGCTGGCTAGCATGGAAGACAAATGGAATGTTGGCATTTATTTCAAAGGAAATAGAATCTAAAAGCAGGAAGTTAAAACATGAACCAAAAAGACCAAAGAACTGCAGATTCTGCAAAATCGAAACAAAAGCAGAAATTTCTCGAAAAATCAGACTGCATCTGTGGAGAGAATGCAAGTTAATGTTTTGGATCCAGATGACTGTCTGTATGGAATATGCATATTCTCCCTGTGTTTGTGTTGATTTCAGTTGATGTTGATGCTCCGGTTTCCTCCGATGATGTTGGTGGATAGGCCATGCTAAATTGCACATAGAGTCCAGGGATATACAGGCTATATGAATTAGCCATGGTAAATGTGGGGTCACGGGGATAGGGTACGATCTGGATGGGATGATCTTTGGAGGATCAGCGTGCTATCGATAGTCCAAATGGCATTCTTCCATGCTGTAGGGATTTTATCGATCTTCTTCAGTACTGAAGAAGGGTCACTAGACCTGAAACATGAACTGTGCTTTCTCTCTACAGATTTGGCCTAACTTTGAGTTTTTCCAGCAATTTCTGATTTTGTTTCTAAAAGCAGGGAGGTTTTGCGAAAACTATAAAGAAGTACCAGTCAAGCTATGGCTTGAATACTGTTCACAGTTTTGGGCACCTTATCTAAGGAAAGAATTACCGGCATTGGAGGCAGTCCAAAGAAAGTTCACTAGGCTGATACCAGGAACTAGGAGAAAGTGAGGACTGCAGATGCGGGAGATGAGAGCTAAAAAATGAGTTGCTGGAAAAGTGCAGCAGGTCAGGCAGCATCCAAGGAGCAGGAGAATCGACGTTTCGGGCATAAGCCTGAAGAAGGGCTTATGCCCAAAACGTCGATTCTCCTGCTCCTTGGATGCTGCCTGATCTGCTGCGTTTTTCCAGCAACACATTTTTCAGCTCTGATACCAGGAACTGTCTTATGAGGAGACATTGAGTAGATTGGGCCTGTAGTTGTTGAAATATAGAATAATGAGAGGCAAAGTTATTAAAACATATAAGATTCTTAGGGGACGTGACTGGGTAAATACAGGAAGATTGCTCCCTTGCTAGGGAGCTTAAGACCAGAAGGCATAATCTCACAACAAGAGGTTGTACGTTAAAGAAAGAGATCAGCATGAATTTCGTCTCTTGGTGGGTAGTGATCTGTGGAATTCTTTGCTGTAGAGGGATGTTGAGGCTGGGCCCTTAAGTATATTCAAGGCTGAGATAAGACAAATTTTTAATCAGCAAGGAAATCATGGACTATAAGAAATGTGAAAGGGAAAAGCAGGAATGTAAAATTGAGCTCTATCAGATCAGCCATAATCTCATTGCATGGTGGAGCAGACTTAATGGGCTGAATGGCCTACTTCTGTTGCTACATCTTTTGGTTTAACAACTGTTCATGAGGCTGCCAATACATTTTAACACAAGAATTTTATTACACGAAAAGAAATAAAAATTAGAACAAAGCAATATATGTAGACTGTTTTGAAAGATCTTAAAATAAGCATACAATTGTAACCTGATTCTGCAATAACCTGATTCCAGAGAAATGTCATTCCTATCTTAATTCTTTAATTTCTTATTTAACTGACATATTCCAGTTCTTCTTCTTATACTGTAGAAATAATTTTATGACTGCTTTCCAGTTCTAATGGGCTGAACATCTTTTAAGTCATTACACCTAAACCTCTTTTCAGGTCTGACGACCTGAAGTAAACATTACAACTAAAACGCTTTTGCTCAGATGAAAACTCTCCTGAGCTGAAACACCAATTTTTCTGAACTGTAGTCCAATTAAATAAGTGGCCCCAGTCTGTTTTCTCTATTATAAATCCAGATTTATTTGCAAACAATTTATCAATTAACAACGCAGGTATCTGCTAGGCACTTAACTGAACCCATGCTTTCTTAGAAATGATATTTAATTTAATGTTGAAATGATTTTCTGATCTCTTAAAAAGTTATCTTCACAGAATTGAAACCAATATCCACCTGCCTCTATTTTAAAAATCTAAATTCCTAAAAGATAATAATATTGCTCTGCCTTTATTACAACTGCTTTCTTAATTTCATAGATATACCTAACCACTTAGGATCAGAAAATGTGTCTTCTGAAAAACAAGCCTTATCTAGGCACCATTCCTAGCTGAAGCAGTTAACAGGCCAAATATAAGTTGATAAATGACAGTCAGTATGTATTTGTTGTGAAAGGTGAGTTGCATCATGACAGGACATATCTAGAAAACTTTGTTGGGTAGATGCCAATGTTGTAGCTGTTCTGGAACGACACAGTTGTGGTTGCGGCTGTTCTGGGGCACAGATTGTCAGCACTGAAAATTCAAGCAATTGGGGCTCACACCCTTTCTTGTGTCCACTGGACTCAGCTATTTTATTCATGTTTTGTGAAGTGAAGTGAAATGAATTGGCTGAAAACTGAAATTAAAGAGTGTATGGACCTCAGGTGGAGGCAGGGAAGGATCATTCATCTGGCACATTGGATGATCCAATGTTTTCATTTTGGAGTTAACAGATAATAAGCATATTTTTAGCTTGGGAGCAAGACTGAAAAGCAGCATAAATGGAAAAGGATCCATTATCACTTTCTACAAGTATTGCCCAACTGTTTATATATGCTTACTTTTTCTGTTAAACTAAGTAAAGGAAAATACAGCCTTTAATGACATTAAAAATATTTGGATGCATTCCAAACAATACCTTGCAGGTGGTGACAAGATCCAATGAGATCAAACATCTGGAAATGTAAAACTGAAAAAAACATTTGAGAGAAACTGTAGTCATCAAATTGGAAACCTTTATATTTAACCATGTCCTTTAGGTTTAATTAGGGATTTTATGTGAAGTCTAGTGTCCTCAAACAAAAAAAAACTAAAACATCTGACTGATTGTTAAAAGGTACGTGCAAATACAGCCCTAAATATACCTTTAAGATAATTAGAAGATTCAAAGAGATCCAAGTCTGCATCTGAAAGACAGTTAAGGTCACTGAAGTCAAAGGAATTCAAAACTTCTACACTTTGTGTTATTCAGATCTCATCAAAGAAATTAGGTTTGATTTTATGACCAATGGCTATGCTCATTCATGGTGTGAACAAATTCACAGTAGCAGTAGTAGATTTCGCTGGATTTTATAGAATAAGTCTTCCTGTTTCATCTGAATGTTCTTCCGCATGTAACATTACAAGGAATTAGGCTATCATGTTGCTTTGCTGCAAGTTGCAAAACTGAACAAAGCAGTAGTTCTTGAAGTGGTGCTGTAGGCACAGTTGGTGCCAAAGCCATTCAGATATAAAATTTCAGGTGTGTGCTGAATGAAGGAGGCCAGTAAGCAAACAAATGTTATTATCAGGTTCACTAAACCTGGAATGAATGGAAAAAAATGTAGCTGATATCCAACAAATGCCAAAGGGTCAACATATTTATATTCAAGGCAAAAGTAAGGACTGCAGATGTGGGAGATTAGAGTCAAGAGTGTGGTGCTGGAAAAGCACAGCAGGTCAGGTAGCATCTGAGGAGGAGAATCGACATTTTGGGCAAAAGTCCTTCATCAGGAATGTGGCTGGGTGCCTAGGGGGTAGAGAGATAAATGGGAGGGGGTGGGGCTAGAGGGAAGGTAGCTGAGAATGCAATAGGTGGATGGACGTGGGGTTAATAGTGATAGGTCATTGGGGAAGGTGGATGGATATGTGGGAAGAAGGATGGACAGGTAGAACAGGTCATGGGGCAGTGCTGAATTGGAAGGTTAGAACTGGGATAAGGTTGGAGGAAGGGAAATGAGGAAACACTTCCCCTGCCACCGGAGGAATTGCAAAACCTGTATCCACACCTTCCCCCTCACCTCTGTCCTAGGCACCAAAGGAGCCTTCCACATCCATCACAGTTTCACCTGCACTTCCACACATGTCATTTACTGTATCCGTTGCTCGTGATGCAGTCTCCTCTACACTGGGGAGACAGGACGCCTATTTGCACAGCGCTTCAGAGAACATCTCTGAGACACCCGCACCAGCCAACCCCACTACCCCATGGCCGATCATTTCAACTCCCTCACCCCTCCGCCAAGGACATACAGGCCATGGGTTTCCTCCATCACCACTCCTTAACCACCCGACGCATGGAGGAAGAATGCCTCATCTTCTGCCTCAGGACCCTCCAACCCCAGAGCATCAATGTGATTTCACCAGTTTCCTCATTTCCCCTCCCTCCACCTTATCCCAGTTCCAACTTCCCTCATGACCTGTCCTACCTGTCATCTCTCTTCCCACCTTTCCGTTCCACCCTCCTCTTCGACCTTCTACTCAGCTACCTTCCCCCCAGCCCCACTCCTTCCCATTTATCTCTCCAACCCCTAAGCTCCCAGCCTCAGTCCTAATAAAGGGCTTTTGCCTGAAACCTTGATTCTGCTGCTCCTCGGATGCTGCCTGATCTGCTGTGCTTTTCCAGGACTACACTCTCAACCTTTATACTCAAATATACTCTTTCTCCACGAGGCATGGATTTATTGTAATTGTTAGTCTGCTGTGGAAATCAGCTGTAAATACGTACTGAGACCTATTTGTTAGACTCCTTCATTCAACAAAAACTGCATTACACTTTTGCTATTGACAACATTAATATGTGCAATGGCAGTACATAGATAACCAGTAAAACAGTACTGGCAAGGAAAGCACTCCGAAGCTAATGCAAATTGATTTGGTAAACGGAAATAGGTTGTCAAGACACAAGTGTGCTGCTTGTGATGGTCAGGTAATTGCTAACCTTTTCATAGTTTTGCCCCATTTACAGGTCAACCAAGGGAAAAGAAGGGACGATTGTAAGCCAGCTGCCTAGAAGCAGCTGTCTAGCCTTAATGATACTGTCTTCAATATTTGTAGTCATGAATCTACAGAAAGTATTGGCAAAAATCAGTTTGGACTCATAGTTCCACCAGTCAGGGATTATTCTTTATTTGTCATAATACTTATTACACTGATTTCACTTGTAAATTCTGACCCAGGGGAATACTTCTTCAAAATAGCTCCATGATACCTTTAAAAATCTAAGATCTTACCTACTTTGGAAATCATTGTTTAAGGGTACTTTGCAAATCTTAATCCTTTTGTCTTCTTTTGGATTCTTGACACATTAATGAAGCTATAGGAAGTAGCATAATCAACCCACATCAACTTCACAGCATCTAATATCAAATGTTCCACCTGTATGAAACAGGTAGTTGAATGCAATTAGTGAATATGAGAAAAGGCACCAGCTGAGTGACAAGTCACAAGTGAAAAGGGGAAGAAGAAAGGCAAAGAAAAGCTACAAACACATGCGTTTTGTCAACTGTACCAGCAAGGCATTGGCATTTTAAAAGGCCCCCATTTAGATAAGTTAACACAGAGGTGGGAATCAGTTTAGCTCAGTTGGCTGGATTGTTGGTTTACAGAGCAGTGTCATGCCAACAGCGTAACAATTCCCATCATGTGTTTGAGGTTACTATGAAGGACTCTCCTTCTCAACCTCTTCCCTCACCTGAGGTCTGGTAGCCCTTAGGTTAAATCACCACCAATCGCTTCTCTCTAATGAAAGAGCAGCCCCCATGGTCTGATAAGATTATGGTGAAACAACAATAATAAACAAATACAGAGGCAAAGGTTCTTCAATGTTTACTTTGCTTGAATGAATGTTCTTTAACAGGTGCACAACCACACATATAGGAAATGTCTCTGAGTGCTTGAACTCAACATCAATGAATTTGAATAGTTTAGTATCATAGCAAGCCACAGAAGATGCTGAAAATTTCTTACTCTATAAACTGGAGGGCAGTAAGTAGGTGCTGTTTGCAAAGGAGGAAGTGCAAGAATCCTCTAGCAATGTGATATTCAAAACTGTTTCTCAATGCTGAATGCTTTTGAGGGCATGGCACATCAGGATTGTGCAACCCATAACAAATCCGTGACACTGTGCAGTAAATGACTACTGGGAAAAGAGAGACACAGAGAACTATAAAAATACAGTGGCCATGGGAAATTCAATAGTCAGGGGACAGGCAGTGTTCCTGCAATTGCTGACATGAGGCTCATGTCATGCATGCTGTTATTGGTCATGAATTCATGAATGTCATGAAACAAATATAAAATATTTTACGAGAGGAATACAGTACTATGTTGGAATTTATAGAACTATATTGGTGTCAGGGGTGGAACCTTGTGTCCTCTCCTGTAGAGTGTTTGATCAGGTGGGAGAGTGGCAATTGGGGACTCTACCATTTTTCTTATTATGACCTAGCAAGATGTGTCATTGGTGGCTTTCTAGTGCAACTGCTAATTGAAGTCCATAAGTAGGAAATTTATGCCACTTAATGGCCTCATCCCTTCACCACTGGTATTAATCTAGTAGTGAGTTTGGACTTACCATGCAGGGAGTACAATGATTGAAGGCTCCAAAGGGAATCCCTCATTCAAAGACACTTTTCTTATTTTTTGTCCGGTAATACAGGCATTATCTGAAAGGCTCGTATTTGTTGTCCATCTTATCCTTGAATTGAATAGATTGTTTGGCCATTTCAGAAGACAGTTAAGAATTAACCACAGTTTTATGGATTGGAGCCACATATAAGCCAAAACAGATAAGGATGGTATATTTCTTTATCAAAATAATATTATTGAACCAGATGGGTTTTTATGACAATTAATTATAGTTTCGTAGTTACCATTACTGAGACTAGTTTACAATCCCAAAATTAATTAATTGACTTTAAATTCTGCAAGGTCCCATTTGGGATCTGAATCTGTGTCTCCATAGCACTAGCCTGGGCATCCTCATTACTAACCCAGAGAGATAATTTCTATATCATTGTCTGCTCATGTCATTGCATTTTGTAGGAACCTTGCTTTAGGGAAGAGTGGGGAGAGTGTTGAAATCCAACCCTTGTCTTTATTGTTGACACCGCTCCCACCCTCCCCTCTAACTCCCACTCAATGACCTACTTTCAACCTGGATTTCTGCTCAATGATAGGACACAAATGGGTTTAATACCAGCAGTAGAATCTACCTCAACACTGCTGAGGAGAAAAGAGCTGCATGCCTCTCATTCGCAGGTAGCTCTTGTGGGCAGGACTTCTGTCCAGGATTCTCAGGGAAACTCGCCCTTGGCCTTTTAAATGCCCATGCAGTGTAAAATGCAGGCCCTTCTTCTTGAAAAGGGTTTCTCTCCAGCTCTGTAGCCAGTGTCCGAATCCTGCCTGGTTTGAGGAGTGCAAGGGGGAAGGTTAAATCAACCCACAACAATATCTGGGTTACTGCAAGTGCCAAGTATAAGTAATTAGAGGAACGGTAAAATAAGGCTGATTAATGCGAGACTGGAAAAAAGATGCACAAGGAAGAGCTTCAATTTCCTGATGCTGTTGTACTAATTCGGAGGTTGACTGGACTTATACAAGTAAGATAGACTGAACCTCAACAGGGCTGTGATGAATGCTGTTGTAAGGGGGTTAATTAGTGTTTTGGAAAAGATTCAAACTAATGTGTCAGAGAAAGAGGCAACAAGATGTTGCATTAGAGAAAAGAAACAAAGTGCACAAAGGACTCTGAATTACATGAGAATAATTGGTTCAGAAATAGGGGTGCTCAGGTAGGGGTAAATGTGTAGCTGATTGGAATAGATTGAAGTACCAGTACATTTATGTACATGTATGGAAGATGCTAAGTAAGATTGGTTGATTGCATATGTGATTTGTTATGTGAAATTATGATATAGTGACAACACAATTAACTCCAAAAAGGATTAGATTAGGACCTTATTTTTCATCACTACGTTGGCAGCCTACCATAGCCTTCTCAAGGGCATCAAAAATGGCCAATAAGAGTTACATCTGCCTGTGAACATCAATTTCACATATGGATAAATAAATACATTTAGGAAAGTTGGAAAATGATTTAAAAAAAGCTTGGGCATTATGGCAATATAATTCAAAGTTATGCTGCAGCACCGGAAAGGGACTTTAATATGTTTAGTTCAGTTTTCCTTTGTCTACAGGAAATCATTTGAGATTTTGATAAGGGCCAATTTAATACTCTGGCAGCAGCAGAAACCTGACAAGAGAGATTACACAATTCCAGGAAAGACACAAATTTAAGAGATTCAAGGACTTTAGAGAGGAAGGAAAATTTAGAGCTAGACCGTAGCTTCCTAAGGGTGGTTGGATCAACAGTTGGTTTTGTGCGGAGAGCCATGTTGACAGAGTTAAAGGGTGAGAAACAAGACCCAAAGTGAGAGAACTGTTAGCAATATCAACAAAAATAGGAACCAAAATAATTTAGTTGGAACAGAGTCAAGAAAGCAGTAGATTGGTCTCATAGACAATTGAAGAGGGAGAATAACTACACAAAAATGTCAGCGCAGGGCAGGATACAATTTGACAGAAATTTTCACCTGGTAGACAAATGAAAAGGAAGGAAGGGGCAGAGGCACTTGATTATGTTGTCTCATCTTAATGACAAGTTCACAAACTGCTTGCATGTATTGGTGTTGAACACGGAAAGTGGAGTTTAACAAGAAACTTTGCAGTAAAGAGTCAGGGTTCATTTTTCGCTATTTGAGAATTATCCTAGAATGCAGCCATTTTAACAGACAAGAACAGGGTTAGACAGTGCTTTATATTATCCAATTAAATCTGGTAGTAATTGGTTTGAACAATTGAAGACAAAAGGCCAGAAAGTTGGGAATTTGAATGTGCAGTTGTAAAAGGTAGAGTTGGGATGTAAAAGGGGAAGGTGGTTAGAGAGTGGGGGGATACAATTAAGTATCAGGGAAGGCCTTATATGATACAGGGCCAGGGTTGCATGAAATGACAGAGTTAGCTGTGAAATATTAGTTTAACAACTTCCGTGAAGGTACAGAGTAACAGAGAATTAGAGGAAGTGAACTCAGAGGAGATTAATTGAGTTGGTGGTTTTACGAACCAAAGATCACAAGTCATTTGATACAGAGTCTGATGGAGGAAAGCAGTAAATATTTCTCATTGACAAAATATAGGGCATAATTTCAAAATCTGCAATTAAAACAAAACTCTTAAAAGTACTAAATATTGAGTAGGATCATAGAATAATTCAGCATTGCATAGACAATGAAATAAAGGTGAGATAATGGAATTAAAGTCTTGTCTTTTGGAAGTAAGAAAAAGGGGAGACCATATCAATTGAATGAGACAAATCTGAAAGGAATTCAGGAACACAGGCACATGGGAGTGTGCATGTATAAATATTTGCAAGTTGCAGAACAAGATGAGTGGACAGTTTAAAAAAAATCAAATGGGAATCTATTTTCAGAGACATCAGGGACAGAATTGAATAGCGCCTGAAAACAGCTGAAGGGATCATGAGACACAATTAACCTACACCTGAGTGTTCTAATGCATATAACATATGAATGTTATGCTAGGGCTCTCGTGGCACAATGATAATGTCCTTACCTCTGACTCAAGAGACCTAGATTTGAAGTATCACCTGCTTCAGAGGTGTGCCACAAAATGTCTGAACAGGTTGATTAGAAAATATCTAAAAACGTTATGCTGTCATATAATTGCTGCATGTAGTCAGAAGTGTGTACATGTGGAGTGGCTACACATTTTTGCAAAGTGTTCAAATCATGAGAAGCTAGCAAAAGTTCAAGCCAGATTAATCTTTTCAAAGAGTGACTATTTTGATGAGAGTTGATCTAAGCGCCATTCCATGGGAGAATGAGAGCTGAGAAAAACACAAGAAAAAACTTAACAGATAGTTGGTTCCAAGAGTCTCTGACACAAGATTAGAGATCCTGATGTAGGAAGTGGCTTGGAGGAGCAGGGTTCTCTATCCATAGATTAGTCAGAGGCCTGCAGAGACATTCTGCAAGTGGCTTGCAATCAGACATGGAAAAAGAATAGTATAAACCTTCTCACAGAGGACTTTACCATGTGGAAAGTAGACATGAGCAATATAACTCTGGTCATTTCCATTCTGCCAGAAAGCCTGTGGTCACTATCATAGAACTAGCAGTAATCTTGCAAGGGACTTTGTGTAGATCTTGGAAGACAACGGTTTTCATTTGTGGCCAACTCCATGAGAATTCTTGGTACATAGCTATGGTGTGGCACATATTGGCAAATGTCTCAACATCCACTGTAGCACAACTAGAAATCAAATAATTTATGACTGCTGGAATGCAAGGTCAGAAGGCTGCTATCATGAATGAAGATAATAATGCACCAAGGGGCTTAAGGGTCTCACAAGAGATGTAGAAATCTGTCATTAATCTCTAATAATAATAATAATAATCTCTAACAGATTACTGAGATTCTTGATATACCACCAGGTATAATGGCAGTTGCTTAGTGAAGCGCAATACTGTTATTTTTTTTCTCTATTAGGATTATGTACTGGTCCTGAGGCGTGTTCAGGGGAGGCTCACGAGAATAGTCCCAGGAATAAAAAGCTTAGCATATGAGGAATGTTTGAGGACTTTGGGTCTATACTCAATGGAGTTTAAAAGGGCAAGGGTGGATCTAATTGATACAGTCAAAATACTGAATGGCCTGGACAGAGAAGATGTTGGGAAGATATTTTCATTCGTAGGAGAGACTAGGACCTGAGAGCACAGCCTTAGAGTAAAGAAAAGACCTTTTAAAACGGAGATAAAAAGAAACTTCTTCAGCCAGAGAGTGGTGAATAAATGGAATTCATTCACTGCCACAAAAAGACTGTGAAGGCCAGGTCATTGAGTATATTCAAACTGAGATGGATAGGTTATTGAGTATCAAGTGGATCAAGTGTTATGGGGAGGAAGCAGGAGAATGGTGTTGAGAAATTTATCAGCCATGATTGAATGGCGGAGCAGACTCAATGGGCTCAATGACCTAATTTCTGTTCCTATGTCTTATATTATAAAGAATTAGGTCTATAGCATTTAATCTCACACCAGTGCCTTATTATTGTCTTTCAGGCAACCAGCATAGATATTACTGTCAATGGATGCGTGGTCCAAAGCCTAGCCTTCTAGGACCAGCGAGAAAGTGAGGACTGCAGATGCTAGAGATCAGAGTCGAAGAGTGTGGTGCTGGAAAAGCACAGAAAATCAGGCAGCATCCAAGGAGCAGGGGCATAAGCCCTTCATCAGGAATGAGGCGTATAAGGTGTATACGGCCATGCTGCGGTTTTCCCCAACTAAACATTGAGGTAGCATTGCCTTGTAAAGGCACACAGAAGACAAGCAGTATTCGATGGACAGAAGTTCGCTTTGTGTCAAATGTTACATGGTTTACTTGATAAATTTGGTTCAGAATGTTTGTTTTTTGGTAGCTTTTAATTTGGTATTGTCCATATGGTCAAAGATGATCAATATTGGAGGGTAAGACCAGAGAGTAATGGAGAAACTCAGGGCCCAAGGAGAAAGAAGTAGAGGTCATGCATCAAGTCCAATTTGATTATTCTTCAAACTTGAAGGGGGCTGGAAAATAATGCTCTTCATGGTGTTGACAACACTTGTTGGTAGAATCAAGTGTAACAGATGGTGACAGTCCCAGATCAAAAAAAACACAAGTGCTAATGGTGGTAGAGGAGAGAAGTAGATGAAGGATATGTGATAATATCTGAAAATATGTGAAGAGTCATATTGGACTCAATATGTTAACTGTATCTCCATCGGGTCTGCTAAGTTTCCCTAGCACTTCTGTTCCTATTTCCAAATTCCAGCAATGGCAGTACTTTGTTTTTTTTTAAAGGAAAGCAGATACATGGGGATCCCACCTCCTGCAAGTTCCTGTCCAAGCCACTCATGTATTCTATCACTTCCCTTGATCAAATCCCTAGAACTCCCTGACAGGGTTGTGGGTTTTCACACATCAAGAGCACTGTAGTGGTTGAAGAAGCCAGTTCACCAGCACTTTCTTGAGGATAATTAGGCCTGGGTAATAAATGCTGGTCCAGCTAGCAAAGCCCACAACCCCTGAATGAAAACAGAAGTGCTGTAGTGCTGCTCAGGAGTATTCACAGCAATGGAGCATTGCTTAAGCATCCCAGTTAGCAGTTTGACAATACTTAATGTGGAAATATAGTTCTCATATGGAAATGTGCGTATGTGGTCAGCAGATTGTCTTTACCATCCAGTAACCATCACTTCGTTTCTCAAGGTGGGTTCAAATATTGATGGTACAAGGATTGAGACAGAATAAAGATATCATAGCTACTGCCAAAATACTGAGATTGAAAATCATAATGCACAGATTATGGCCATGCACCAAATGGACATTAAATGAGGAGCACATTTTGCAGTTGTGTCACATGCAATGCTCTCAAAGCAGCATAGGTGCAGTTAATGGTGCTCTGTACCAAAGGAAACTCACTATATCAGTGAAATTAAATGCATGCACTTTTACATACAAGATTGTCAGTCACCTTCCTGATATAACAGTGGAAGGAGAATTGCAAGCTATCAGAAATATCATTTGCTCCAGCCTGCCCATTGCAATGGAATTTGTTGCTATGGTCACCTTAATAGCCATTGGTAACAGCAACTGTACCCTTCTCTGAAGCTGCAGCTCTGGCTGCAAGATGGTATTTTCCAGGAAAAGTCTCTTTTGTGAAATGAAAGCATTTCAAACACTGTTTGTATGATTAGAAGGTGGAAGAATTGCTCTTTGCATGACTAAGTGGGATATGGCCTCCAGTTGAGAGATATTTTTCCCTTTCTCCTCCTCTTTCAAGCACTTTATCCTCCTTTTTCACCTCTGTTCTTTCTTACAAGCTTGCTACAAGCCAAGAGGAATGGAATCCATAATACCTGTGACTAAGAGCAGCAATCATTCCGCATATGTCTGTTGTTGATGATCACTGGTTGAGGGAAACTTCCTACGTGCTGAATGGATGTTCAGTTGTATAAAGCTAAAAGGATACCGTAGCTGGAGTGTTGAGCCAATTCAGTGCCACTTATGAGCCAATTCAGTATTGACAGACACCCTAATTTGCCTGTCTGCATACCTCAAGTTCATGCTCCCAGTGCTAACACTAACAACCTACCAAAAATTGTATCTGGCATAGCTTGTACCAGAAATATACACAGCCTGCACAAAAGTTTTGTGCTAGAGAAAGATCATCCAGTCCCAAAAATATTGTTGCCACACAAACAAAATTTGCAGCATTCAAATATAAAAGCAAGAAAGTTAATGGTAAGTGTTTCTTGCTTATTGTTTTGGCTCCAGCTAGTGTATGCAGTCCAATTTTGCTCACCATCATATTAGGAAAAACACAAGGCCTTGGTTATGACACAGAGGAGGTTTACCTGGATGGTACTATAGATATGAGACTTCAGACATGGGAAGTCTTAAGGAGAAACTCCTACAAGCAAAAAAGTTGGGGAAGATGCAGTCATGAAAGGTTTTGCTAGAATAAATACATATAAACTATTCCAGTAGCAGAAAGGAAATTTAAGATAATTAACAAAAGACTAGATGTGAGATACAAAACAAACTTAAGGCAACTAGAAGTGAGATGATGAGATATTTTTTACGCAGTAAGTTTTATGATGTGGAATAGAATTTCTGTAATTGAGATGGAAATATAAGGGGAAATGTATAGGAGAAAAAATTGTATGACTATGGGGGAAAGGCAGGGAATAAAACCAATTGGATAGCTCTTTCAAAGAACCAGAATAGGCACAATGGGCCAAGTGGTGCTTTTTGTGCTGTATTGTTCTGTGAATCAATGAAATGAGAGTTATATTTCCCTATTGTTTTAGTGTATGCGAGGCTAAAATATACATTGAAAAACCGTTAGTCTGATTTTCTGTGGTCTAATGTTTGTCAGAGATACCTACGGAATGAGGCTCTATGCTACTATAGCAGCTTTTGAAAGTTGGAATTTGTAAACTGGAACAATCTGCAACTAAAACAAACACAAAAAAGCACTTACGTATTATATGCAAAATATACCTGACACGGTGTGAGAAGGTCCAAAGTGAGCCAATTCTGCCTTTTCTCCATCTGAAAGTCATTTAAGAGCTAACTGCAGTCAACAGTTAAATTGATAACTTTACTTGGCTCATTTCAAGGCTTAATGTGACTAAAACTTATTTAACATGCAACTACATACTTGATAAGACTTAAATGAGATAGATAGGTATGCAAAGGCAGTAGGACCACTGTTCACAGTGTACAAGTAGTAAATGGAGCTGAAGTGGTTTTGCGGCATTTCAAAAAGTTACCTCATTCTATTTATTTTGATAGTAATTCCTGCAGAAATTGTCTCACTTAAAGTGAAATTATTAGGTCCCTTACATATACTGTGGTCTAATGTTTGCCTTAGATTGCCTTGGAAAAGTGATGCTTGTTTTACCAGAGAAAATTGATTGCCAAACAATACATTATCAAAATGATGTCATTGAGTCATAGAATTTTACAGTACAGAAACAGACTCTTTGATCCAACTTGTCCATGCAGACAAGATATCCTCAATTAACCTAGTCCTATTTGCCAGCATCTGACCTAGATCTCTTCCTATTCATATACCAATGAGATGCCTTTTTAATATTGTAATTGTACCAGACTCCACCATTTCCTCTGGCAGCACATTCCGTATACACACGATCCTCTGCATGAAATTGTTGGTCCTTAGGTCCTTTTTAAATCTTTTCCCTCTCACCTTATACCTATGCCCTCTACTTTTGGACTCCCCACTCCATGGAAAAGACACTGGCTTTTCATCCTATCCATGGCACTTATGATTTTATAAACCTCTATAAGATCACCCCTCAGTATTGGACGTTCCAGGGGAAATAGCCCGAGCCTATTCAGCCTCTACTTATGGCTCAAACTCTCCAACCCTGGCAAAATCCTTGTAAATCTTTTCTGAACCCTTTCAAGTTTCACAACATCCTTCCTTTAGTAGGAAGACAGAATCACATGCTGTATTCCAAAAGTGGCCTAACCAATGCCTATACAACTGCAACATGACCACACAACTCCTATACTCAATGCACTGACCAATAAAGGGAAGCATACCAAATGCCTTCCTCACTATCCTGTCTACCTTGAACTTCACTTTCAAGGAACTATGAACTATGTGATTTAGCAAATTAATTTATTTTTACATGGAATCAGGAACAACAGTCACACTCCTTCTTTTCCATAATACCCTTAAAAACCACTCTCGGCCACAGTTCCTTGTCCTTCCACTTATTGTCCTCCTCTAACCCTGGACTCACATGAGACTACTGAGTGGTACGGAGGAGCAGAGAGACAGCTATATGTTCACCATTAATGATAATGATGAAGGGAATAATGGTAAGGAATAGGATGCTGAAATAAATACTTAACTGGAATACTTGAAGCATTTTAAACATCACCAGCTATCTTATGAATCAGTTTATATATTACTATTTGGCATTGGTGCAGAGTGAAAGGCTGGTGGTGTCATTTCAGGCTGATTGTGAAACAAAAGTAAACAACTTAAGTGAGGACTTGTTGTTGAGTGATTCACAAAGTAGAGTAGCAAGAGGATTGGGGAGTACACAAGGATAAGCCATATTTCAAGGCAGGAGAGTTGGCCACAGCTTCAGAGTTGTAGGATCTAATTTCATATGGATTCACCTGAAAAGCAGCATATTTGAGAAATACCCTACCTATATGAGGCTCAAATGTCAATCCTTAAGCAAATAAATGTTCTAATAGCTTTGTTATTAAGAAACAGCCCTTATTTGTTGAAACTATCAAAAAGGACTTCAGATAAATATCTCAGCATTTCTTTGAACTACATAATTTTTTCAAGAATTTCTATAGTGCTGTCATTTACAGATGAGTGGGAGAATCATTTAGAGTATGACAGCTAGTACTTTATAAATATCTTCTTTTGGCCCTTGTCACCATTATGTACCCAGACATCATCCATTGCTATTGAATGATAATCAGATCTAGCCGCTCACTTTGGCACTAATGAGAGAGTGAATAAAAAAAACCTCTTTGTCAATTGACTGGCTCTGTTAGTTGACACCAGTCAGCACCTGAATGGCTCTGAACCTGTTCAAAACAAATGTTGATCTTGACTGGAGCCAAACTTCAGTGACTGCAGTCAACTCAATAAAGCTATCATGGTAGTCTTCATTGACATTTCACAGTCAGATGGTTCTAAACATGCACTTGTTTAGTGCATTGATTAAGGAAAGAAATGTCTATGTTGAAACGTAAGACATTTATTAACACAGCTACATTGACTGAAACTGTGCATGTGTAATATGCTTTAAGTAGACACAACATTCATACTGTAGGATGTCAAATCATCTGAAAGTAAAGTCATCCAAAGAGAGATAGTTTGGCCTATTAAAGCCACTCATTTCATGAGCAATGTACATCCCATCCTAGCAATGCCTTTACTGTTACAAGTTCCTAAGGATTGTTCAGTTTTCCCTTGCCAACTCACAAGATCTTGTCAACAGCTCAACTCCATTACTGTATCCAAATGTCATACAAAATATTCAAACCTTGTTTCCAACTAACTGACCTGTAAATATCTGCCAAAACATGATCAGCCATATTACTAGACTGATTTTATTGCCATTAATACTTAGTCCCCACATGCTACTGTGAAGAAAAGGTAGCGGGGATCCATTCCACAGGGTCTTCAGCTTCAGTGTTTCCTTCGGATTTCTGAGTTTTTTTAATTGAGTGAAGCTGGGCCTATAACTGCAATATGTTAACAATGAGGTAGGAAACAAAATGCACAGGTGCAGCAGTACTCCCAAGACATTACCAGCACAGTTTGCAACAGGATTTTCCTGAATTCAAAAAATTCTGAGACATTCAGGAATGCAGTATAAATCAATGATGACCACAGCTACTGTTAGATCAGTTCTTTATTCCCAAAATCTTTAATTTTGGGGCTACTACTCTCAAGTCTGCAGATGTAGTTATTTTCACTTATTTCCCAGTGGAAATGCCGACCTTGCCAGGAGTTCAGTCTATGTATGGGGTTTGTTTGAACAATACCAATGGTGTAGGACACTAAAGCACAGGAAGGTTTTGAGAAATGCAGGACACTGGCAGACTGCTAGATTCATCCAATGTTCAAGTGTGATGTAAAGAGGCAAATGAGTCATGTTGCTATGTACATTTGTGATTACATATTGTAAATGAGAACCATTTTGCTACACGTAACATTGACATATTCCTGATGAAGGGCTTTTGCCCGAAACGTCGATTTTGCCTGTCCTCGGATGCTGCCTGAATTGCTGTGCTCTTCCAGCACCACTGATCCAGAATCTGGTTTCCAGCATCTGCAGTCATTGTTTTTAGCTCTATATTCTGTGGTTACACAATTGCTTTTTAGCAATACAAAGTAGTTTTGGTACAAAGATAAAACATGTTTCAGAAATAATATATGTGATCGAATTTTGAAGAACATGATAGTAGAAATGACAGTACAGTAGTTTTATCTAGGTGATTCACTGTTATAACTGTAAAATAATTCCACCTTATTTCAAGTTTAGAAATCCAAGTTATGCCCACTCTCAAACTCCACTATTAGTCCTGTCAATGAGTATGATGACAGGAATATAACCTCCTTGAGTGTATTATGAGTGCTTTATTTTAATTAACCTCTTCAGTGATGTTTTACACACCTCTGGAGTAGATGGGAATTCAACCCAACTTCAGTGATCAAGAAGTAGGAAGACTATCACTGCATTACAACAGCCCCTCCATCATTAGTGGTTTGGGATACATTGTAATTGGCATCATATCACATTCGTCTGCAGCAGAAAACTTGTTGGCTCCACGATAACTGCCTTAAGGCATCACATTAAGGAAAAGTTAATCTTCTCAATCATCTAAAGTATAATGCCTAATTTCAGCCCAAACTCCTTGGTTACAATGCAACTGGCCAGTTTAGGCTAGTGAGACCAATATATCTGGATTTGGACTGCCAGATCCAGAACAAAGATGTCAGAACAGAACTTGCAGAGCAGGTGGATCTGCCCAGGACTACATATACTTTACATTAAAGAGTGTCAAAAATTGCTTGGAGGCTCTATTTCTACAAGGCCATGCATTAAACATTCATGTCAAGCAAGGACTCTTTATAACCAGGCGCCAGAAAACAGAAGTTGCAGACATTTTAAATAGAAACAAATAATACTGTAAATACTCAGCCGGTCACTGCATCTGTGGACAGATAATGATACGGTTCTGTTGAAGGTCATCACAAGCTGAAATGATGACTGGTAGTTTATTCCCACTGTCCAGGTAAATTTGATGATGACAGCATATAATTAGAGGGAAGGTGACAACCTTTACACTTTTCTGTCTCCATCCCCATGAGGTTTGTGACGGGAAGGCCTGTGGTTGCCATTCCCATGTGCTATTAATTGAGGTCTTTAAGTGGCCATTAATGCCCACTAAGGATCTCATTCTGCAGTCCCTGGCATTAACCTAAATGTGGGCTGAAAATGTGTTGCTGGAAAAGCGCAGCAGGTCAGGCAGCATCCAGGGAACAGGAGAATCGACGTTTTGGGCATAAGCCCTTCTTCAGGAAGGGCTTATGCCCGAAACGTCGATTCTCCTGTTCCCTGGATGCTGCCTGACCTGCTGCGCTTTTCCAGCAACACATTTTCAGCTCTGATCTCCAGCATCTGCAGACCTCACTTTCTCCATTAACCTAAATGTACCCAGAGAGTGCCCAAAGCTAGAAGCATGACAATCAAAGCTCTGTAAGGCACTTAGTATGAAAGACCCAGCATTAGAAAGAGGTGAGGTTAAGAGGCAATCCTAGCCCTTGCTGTTAGCATACCCCATATTACAATCTCTAAGATCCTTGCCCTGTAATACCCCACCTGCCATTACTTATTTGACCTGGGTTGCTCAGTGCTTTGAAGGTCTTGTGGATGTTGTTCTGGCAACAACGACTACCTCCTCAGTACTGTTGTTTAGCAAAAAGCTGACATGCTCTTGATCAGCTAGCTGCTCTCAGTAGACACAACATTCCATTTTTGATCCTGTGCAAGTCCTGCAATGGTCTCTTAATTGCCTGATTGTCTAGTATTTCTGCAGGTCATTCTCATACAAGACAACAAGCGTCTCTCATTAATTCTCCAGCGGGTCATCAAGACAACTCTTTCCCACTTCTCTCCATAAAATCTCTCACCCCCACCCCGCCTCACTTTTAACTCTGTTCCTCTCTACAGAGTTGTTCTAACTACTGAGAAATTTTAGTATTTTCCATTTCTCACTCAGATATCCAGGTCCTGGCAGATTTTGCAATCATTCTGACAAATACGCAACAATTATGATAAGGGTTCTTTAGTATAGCGGATACAATTTCAAAGTGATTGAGGGCAAATAGGCAGAAACAAACACAAAAAGTGATAAATCAGTAGCTGTTTGTTATATAACATGTATAATGAAATACTTGCATTCCCCGCCTGCACTGGAGTCCCAGTTCACTTCCTTGCTTCTTTCAACAGGATTTAGGAACACTATCCAATTCAATTATTAATAGGGTGCATATAAAGTTATTCCAATACAAAAACATCTTTCCACTGTTATTTCCATTCAATACATTCAACAAACCCTCAGATACAAATAACACCTCTGTTTACCAAATATTTAACAAAATATTTAACCAAATATTCTACCATAGAAAGGCAGAAATAATTTTATATAAAATAAAATTTTCAAAAAATTATATCTTTCAGAACACTGACTTTGAAAATTCCTGTTTCAAAATGTTCAAACGTTCAAAAAAACTACAAACATATTTGGTCTAGTAATTCAACTGCCCTGGTTCTATTTTACAGATCTAAAAGCAATGCCAAATGATCCAATATGATATGTGAACTGTGTGTGTCCACTCCAACCTCCAGTTCACCACCTGCCATATTGGATTATGCCCCTTGCTAGATGATCAGGATGTTCACTGGAAATATTAAAAACATTAAGTATAATAGTTCTGTACTTGTTACAAGATTTTGTAAAACTGATGTTGAAATAACTGCAGAGGTCGGTACCCCGTCACAAAGTCACCCTTTTTTTACATACGCACAGTACACTAGCTGTAGCTAGCCAGGCTGGAGTCAGTCCCTGGCGTCAGGAGACTCTCTGAATCTCCTGTTTACATCTGTCAGCCAGTGATCCCAGATTAACAACCTCATCAAGGATCTCATACTCAATAAGATCCACCAAGTCCCAATCACTACATCCCTCCCCCATTCTGAGTCCAGGGATATAGGCCTGGTCTTTCTCTGGTAGCTTGTCTTGGGATATTTTTGCACAAGGTGCAGATCCTCTGACTCGGACATGGACAGCATGTACTCATCTGTAGCCTGTCTCTTGCATCCAGAGTGTCTTGGGAGAGTTTCCTCTTCTTCTAGCGGTAACGGTATCGAGGCTGCATCCATCTCAGATTCTGAGATTTTTTCCACACTTGACAGACGGGGAAGAACTCATGATTTCTGGTAGGTCTTTTAGTTGTTCTGAGGGGAGAGCTATGTTTTGCTCCTGTTCTGTTTGCATGGTAGCGGTTTTCAAGTGATCCACGTTTGTTCAGGACCAGCTCACCAAACAAATTTTGTATGTAATGGGACCTGACGTTGTACTCTCACTACGCAAGGCCATTTTCATAGTTCCAGTACCAAACTTGAACTGTCTCTCTCACTTAGAGGAAGCATGTGGCTGTCATTGGCATTCCTGCTGCCATTTCACCCTCCCCACAGAGGTCCAGAAAGATCAAATTTAAACTGATGCGGACTTTTCTCCCTATCAGCAACTCTGCTGGAGCTATCTCTGTGTTGTGTGAGAGGTGGTCTAATAATCAAACAGGTTTTGGGACTGTTAGATGTTGAGTGAAGCTGTAGAATGTTTCTTTAAGTCTGCCTTCAACATTTGGATCGTTCTTTCCACCAGACCATTGGACAATGGATGGTCTGGAGCTGTCCAAACATGCCGAGTGCCATTTCACTTTAGGAAATACTCGAGTTCCCTGCTGGTAAATGATGTCCCATTATCTGTGATCAATAGTTCCAGGAAATCGTGTATGGCAAACGATGCTCACAGCTTTTCAGTCGTCAGTCCTGAGTGGGCCAAATGAACTCTATGCACGACCAACCATTTTGAATGGGTATCCACAATTACCAGGGACATTGAGCCCATGAAAGGACCAGCATAGTCGACATGTAACCAAATCCAGGGTTTACCAGCCATTCCCATGAATATACTGGTGCTGCCGCTGGCAATTTTGGTCCTTGTTGGCACTCTGGACACTGCCCCAACAACACAGCTATGTCAACATATAATCCTGGCCACTTCCAAACATAACTTCTTGCAAACATCTTTATTTTGGAAACCCATGGATAACCCTGGGGAGTTTAGCTAGTATCAGGTGGCGACCTTTACTCAGGGCAATCACATTTGCTTCCCATGGTAATATGGTGTCCGCTCCAGTGAGTTGGTCTCACCAGATCCAGAAATGTTTCAGTCCTGGTTATGATGGCCTTTCTGTTTCCCCCATCTCCATCAGCTGTTTTAATTTTGGATCTGTCAGTGGTGACCAGAAGGGTGTCAGAAAATTTAAAACCAGGATATATTGTTCTGGGAAAGGCACTGTTGGTGGAGTATCTGTCAGTGAGAGGCTTCTCAGGGCATCTGCACTAGCCACCTGGACTCCTGGATGGTGTTCTAACTTGTACTTTTACGCACTGAGAATAAAGGCCCAGTTGAATTCAACCAGAAGCAATGGGCGGTACCGCTTTGTCTTCCTCAAGTGGCCCTTACAAGGGTTTCACGTCTGTAAATGTACTGGTGGAACTTTCTCACACCAAAGATGACCAACAAACCTACCTTCGCTAACTGAGCTTATTTGTGTTCGGCATCAGCCAAAGTACAGGAAGCATAGGCTATTCCTCTCTGTTGGGCCATGGTTAGTCAACACTACCCCAATACCATACAGGGAAATATTGTACGTCAGCACCACCTCATGCTTCAGATCATAGTGGGTCAACACATTAGATGATGATAGCTGCTTTTGCACTACTCTAAAGGCTACTTCTTGGCTACATGACCATTTCTAAGGCTGAATATTTTTTCAATAGCTGGTGTAAGGGTGCCAAGGTGGATGCCAGGTTACTATGAATTTCTGGTAATACTTAACCAAACCCAAGGAAAGATCTAAGCTTCAGTACAGACATAGAAGCTGGAGCACCTTTGATTGCCCTCACTTTATCTTCCAACGGGTGTAACCCGGCTTTGTCGACTCTAACCCAAATAGGTCACTAAGGATGCCTGGAGCACACATTTTTCTCTTCTATGGTGTATGCCCATCTTGGAGAAACATTTAACCACAATCTCCAAGTTCTCCAAATGTTCTTCATTTGTTTTCCTGGTTATTAATATTTCAGCCTTGTAAAATGTTTTCCATCGTTCACTGGAAAAGGGCACAGGCTGATGATACTCCAAATAGCAGTCTTGTATATTGGCACAAACCTTCATGGGTAATTAATTGGGGCATACGTCTGGAACTCCTCATCTAGTCACAATTGCAGGTAGGCTTGGCTCATGTCCAGCTTTGTGTAGAGGTGTGCCCCCATCAATTTTGCATACAAGTCCTCTATGTGAGGGATTGGGTATTTATCCAGCTGCAAGAAGCAGTTTACTATTTGCCTAAAATCCCTATAAAGGTGATCTGAGCTATCAGGATTCAAAATCATTATGACCGTGTTGCCCATTCCGCAAATTGCATTGATCCAATGATTCCGTCACTTTCCAGACTCCTGATTTTTGCCTCTACTTAATGGCACTAAATTGTGGAATTGCTTCCTGGTTAACATGTACAGTGGCCCTGATCCCCATTGACAATCCTTAGCCCTTCCTAAAAAAACTCCTGGGTATTTCATTAGAACTTCACTGAGGCAGCTATTTTTTAATCGAGAAAAGTTGAGCCAATCAAGGTGAATCTTTCTCAACCAATTCTGCCCCAGTAGACCTGGGCCCAATCCGTTTACTGCAATGAGTGGTAAATGCGCCAAATGCTTCTCAAAGGAGACAGGAACCGAAGTTGCACCTTAATCTATTATGGTTCCGCAGTGTACATTCTCAGGCCAAGGTCTTGTGCAAACCTAAGGTTGGAGTCCAGACTGAATCTTGTTAAAGACAGGTTCTGCAACCACTGATACAGCCATGCTGATATTGCCCCCCATGAGAACTGCGAGACCATTTAACCAGACATTTATTTTTATCGGTTCTGATTTGGACATTGCTGAGCAATTTAACTGTTCCAACTCATATGTAAGTGGACTTTCCAGGATGCACACTCTCCTGGATACCAGCCTACGAGTTTCCTTACTCAAGTCAGACCTTATAGGACTCCTTTGCTGTCTTGAGTCAGCATATAATGGCTTGCCGGCCCATATCTTGAAGAACTCTTTAGCCATTAGATCGAAGCTTGGGTTTGTTGTGCAGTTTTCCTGTGGGCTGGCCTCGGGTCCCTCTGCTCAGGATATGCTCTGCATGATGATCTGCAATTGCCTACATTCAAGTGGTGTTCTCCAAGCTCTGCCGTACAGTGAGAGTGTCCATTTCCATTGGGAGGCCCTGCAGCTTGGAGATAGTGAGAACTGCAGATGCTGAAGAGTCAGAGTGGATAAAGAGCTGGAAAAAGCACAGCATGTCAAGCAACATCAGAGGAGAAGGGGAGTTGACGTTTCAGGTTTGAACCTTTCATTGGGACTGGGGGAGGGGGAGGGGGCTGCCAAATAAATAGAGGGAGGGGTTGGGACTGGAGGAAAGCTGGGTGAGATGGCGATAGGTGGATGTAGACAGGAGGTGGCTATGAGTGGTCAGTGGGAAATGTGGTGCAGATAGGGGGAAGCAAGATGGACAGGTAAGGTCAGGTCAAGGGGACTGGGTGGAGGGGGAGAGCTGGGTTTGGGATGAGGTGGGGGATGGGGAGATTTGGAAGCTGATAACTTCTATGGTTGTAAGCTCCCAAGGTAGAAGATGAGGTGTTCTTTCTCCAATTTGTGTATTACTTGGTGTTGTCAGTGGAAGAGGCCCACGACAGACACATAATTGGAGGAGTGGGAGTTGAAATGGATAACAAACAGAAGGTGAGGTTGATTGGAGCGTATGGACCATAAATGTTCCCTGAATTGGTTCTGAGTTTGCATTTGATGAGACATCAGGAGCAACAGATGCAGTAAATCAGGTTGGAGGAAATGCACAAAAATCTTTGCCGGACTTGGAATAATACTTTGGGGCCTTGGATGGAGATAAGGAGGGAGGTATGGGTGCAGGTTTTGCACCTCCTGCAGCCACAGGTGAAGGTTCCAAGTGTGAAGTAGGGGTTGATGAGGAGTATGGACCTAATGAGGGACTCATTGAGGGAACGGTCTCTGGGAAAAGGGGAGTATCATTTTGGTGGTAGGGTCAGACTGTAAGTGGCAGATGTGGTGGACGATGATGCGTTGGACTTGGAGACTACTGGGTTGGAATGTGAGGCCCCGTATCTCCCATGCTCCACTTTCTGCAATTTCTAATGACAAAGCCAGTTGTAATGCCTGTTTGAAATCGAGTTGGGCATCAGCTAGTAGGCGCTTTTACATGATTATTTCATTAATCAGAAATACCAAACTGTCTCTCAGCACCTTGTTCAGGATTAACCCAAAGTCACATGCCTCTCCAAGTCATATTAACCTTGTCAAAAATCCCTTTTCAGAGTCCTCTCGTTCTTGAACTGCCAAATAAAGCTGGTAGTGTCTCAGAAATAGAGGAGGTTTGGGTTGTAATATTCCTTAACTAAATCCAGTTTTAGTATCTGGTGCCTCAGGAAATGTTAAGACGCTAATAACTGAAAATGCTGCAGGTCTACATGCAGTCAGAACAATTTTCATCAGCCCTAATGTCATTCTTTCCATATACTGGACCCAGTCTGATAGCAGGATCGAATGAATCAAGCTTCCCGAATAAAAGCGTTATGCCAGAAATGCTTACACCATCTCAAAGATGACGGTTGCAAGTGAATGTTCTTCAGGCACATATTGTTTTCTCCTATCGCCACTGAAATCACTGCACAGAGGCCCGGTATCCTGTTACCAACTCACCCTTTATTTACATGTGCACAGTACATGGGCCAGCTCAGAGTCTGTCCCTGATGTGAGCAGAGTTTTTGAATCCTCTGCTTATATCTTTTAAAATTTCTTTTTAAATCATACAAATGTACAAACAGTCAATAGTGAACAATAAACAGCAGTTTACAATAAACAGCAATAAACAGGGGCAAGGGCGGCAAAGCCAAACCCCAAATTCCACCACACAACCAACTCATAGGGAAATGGGATGAACCCCAAATCCCACCGTAACATACTAAAGAGGAAACAGTAGACACAAACATATACAAAACAATCCAATTAACTCAATAATAAAACAGTGCATATTACACAGACAATATGCACTGGTAAACTAGCAAACAGCCGCCCCTCCAACCTATCAGCCATTCAAAGGCAGCCTGCCCTTATGCCCCTTCCGGCATTCAGTCCACCCCCATGCCCCTTCTAGCTCTCTGTCTGCCCTGACACACCTTCCGGCCACCTCAAGGACTGCCTGTCTCAATATCACCCTGGGACAACAATGATCAGGACAGCCTATCCACCTTCCGGCTTCCTGGTCCACCCCTACACATTATCCAGTTCTTGGTCCGCCCTATGTGCCTTCCAGCCACCTCTAGGAAAGCCTGTACCAGCACCTTTCCTGGACGATAGCGTTTAGGATGGCCTACTCAATTTCCAGCTCTATGGACAGCCTGCCCGCCTTCTGGCTCTCGGTCCATTCCAATGCTCTATCTGGTTCTTGCCTGCTCCGACACATCATCCGGCTTTCAGTCCACCCTGACACACCTTCCGGCCACCTCTAGGACAGCCTGATCCATTCCGTCCTCGGGGCGACAGCACTCGTGAGAGCATACCCACCTCCTGTCTCTCAGGACTGCCTACCCACCCTCTGGTTCTCCAGGTGACAGCTTTCAGGACAGCCTCCGAGCCTTCAGCTTCAGAACAATGTACTTACCGTCCGGCTCACAGTAAGGCTTGCCAGATCCAGAGACACACAAGACATGGTGCAGGTGATAAAACCAACCATCAAAAAAGCTGAGTCCATTTCCAAAATCAAGTCTGCACCTGAAGGCAGAGTCTGGGCCCGAAGGCAAGTCCACTCCAGAATGCAGTGAATGCACACCTCACAGCACACATACACAGATGTACAGTCTCTACAGAGGCCTAGTCCACCCACAAAAGTCCTGGCCAATAATAGTCTATTTGCAAAAGTGCAGCTGACTCACATGGGCTCAGTCTGAACAGAAAAAAATGAAAACACACACAAAAAATAAGTGCAAATACTAAAAATCATAGTGCAAGGGCCAAGCCCTGCCACACAGGCTGCAACCAGCCAGTGAAGTAAAGAAAAACAACAGTTCCTCAATGAATGAAACAGTAACACTCTGGCTGTGTGACCAGCCAGCTCAGAGTCAGTCCCTGATGTCAGCAGACTCTTTGAATCCTCTGTTTTTTTTCAGTTAGTCCTCTCCTGAGGATCTTTTAATCTTTGTTTTCTTTTTGTAGTGCTTATACTCCAGCACACATCTTGTGTATGTGTAGGTGCAAGATGCAGCGAAAACACCAAGTGTAAATAACTGTATTACTCCTCCACCACCAGAAGAATAATCCCTTGTTTATATATTTTTTAAATTTTACAAAATACAAAGTTAACAATAAACATAAAGCAGCAGTTCACAAAAAAACACTATTTACAGGAGAAGGGGCAGCAAGGCTAAACTCCAAACCCCACCTTTCAGTTATCAGGGAAAAGAGGACAAACCTCAAATCCCAGTTTCACTCAAAGAGGTAACAGTAACAAACACAGACAAGACAGTCCAATCAAATGAGAGACAGCGCATAGAACACAGACTCAATATAGCTAAAAAACAATACCTGACACTGGTCCACACCACATACTGATCAGACCATCCTTGGCGAGCCTTCCTGCAGGACAGTCATAGGCCTTCTACAAGGCTAGTCATTGACCACAAAGCTCCCAGTCGCCCCACGTACTGACCGGACTACCCCAGGCCGCTTTCCTATGAGCTGGTTGTTGGCCTTCTGGTCTCCTGCCACCCTGTGTACTGACTGACCCTCCCTAGCCTACTTTCCTCTGGCACGGTTGTTGGTCACTGGCTCCCGGTCACCCCACATACTAACCAAACCACCCCCCGATCTGCTTTCCTAAAGTTGAGCAGTCAGCCTTCCAGCACTCAGCTGCCCCCCGTACTGACTGACCTTTTCTCCTGGCCAGTGTTCCCACAATCAGCCATCGGATGTCCGGCTCTCAGCACTCCTGCATACTGACTGGTCCTCCCCTGGTTGGCCTTCCTATGGGCTGCTGTCAGTCGCCTGGCTTAGCCTCCCTGTGTACTGACTGGCCTGCCCTGTAACGGTTTTCCTGCGAGGACGCTATCAGTTGCTCGGCCCCGCCCAACCCGTGTACTGACAGGGTCCTCCCGGCCCGCTTTCCTCCAGGCTGGTCATCGACCCTCCAGCCCCTAACCAGCCCGTCTGTTAGTTGCCCCTCTCCTGACCAGCTTTCCTATGAGCATGCCATTGTCTGCCTGGCCCCCAGACACCCTGTATACTAAGAGAGCCCCCATCACCCACCATCCCCAGCCTGCTTTCCACTGGTGCGGTCATCGACCCTCCAGCTCCTGGCTACCCTGAGTACTAACTAGCCCACTCTGGCCTTCACCTGAACACAATTAATTACAAAACCCTCACAATTGAGTTCCCAGTAGCCAGGCAGAGTCCATGTCCAAAGTCTTGAGTCCACTCCAAAAGACAGCGTCCACTGCAAAAGGTAGAGTCCACTTCTAAGGCAGAAAATGTACACACCACAGCACACACACAGGTGTTTAGACTCCATAGAAGCCTGGTCCATCCACAGAGGACCAGGCCCATTCACAGGAATACAGTTCACAGTAAAGGTGCAGTTAACTCACAGGGGCTCGGTCCACTCCCGAAGGCAGAGTCCACTCCTGAAGGCAGAGTCCACTCCAGCATGCAGAAAATGCTCACCTCCCAGCACACAAACAGATGTTCAGTCTTTACAGAGCCTGGTCCACACACAGAGGGCCAGGCCTACCTGCAGAGGAACAGTTCATCTGGAAAGGTGCAGTTGACTCACAGGGGCTTGGTCCAAACACCAAAAAGTGGAAACACATGCAAAAAGGAAAGTGCAGACACCAAAAACCAGAGTGCAGAGCTAAGCCCTCCCACAAAGTCAGCATCATCCTTTTCTCAAAATAAAACACAAAAAAAAAGAGTAACATACAGGCTGTAACCAGCCAGTGAAATAACAGTTCCCCAATGAGAACTGAAATACACCCATAGCACATTGACTGTGTAGATCAGCCAGTTCGGACTCAGTCTTTTAAAAGGGAATACCAGTAACAAACTGATTGTATAGATCAACCAATTCAGGAATTAGGTTCCCCCAAAACAAAAACCAACAGCAGTGCACACGGGTTGTGGCCAGCCAGCTCAGAGTCAGTCCCTGATGTCAGCAGACTCTTTGACATCACTGTTTTTTTTCAGTTAATCCTCTCCTGAGGAGTTTCTAATCTCCTTTTTTTTTGTAGTGTTTTTACCCCAGCACATATCTTGTGTACATGTAGGTGCAAGAGGCAGTGAAAACACCAAGGGTAAATAACTTTATTACTACTCCATCACCAGAAAAATAATCCATGTTTATATCAGTCTGCCAGGGCTCCCTGATTGGCCCTGGTTGACAACCCCAATCAAATCCAGAGTCAATAAGATTTACCTGTTCCAATCATGACAGGTATATTTCACACCTAGTAAATAATCTTAGGAGGGCTCTTGTGGTACAGTAATTGTGTCCTTACTTCTGAGCCAGGAGACCCACTTTCAAGCTCCACCTCTCCAGAGACTTGTAATAACATCTTTGAATAGATTATTAGAAAATATCATAACACTCTCACCAACCCCCAAATATTGATTTGCACACCTCCCATAATCTGATCAGCACCATCTGATGACTCATTCCTCCCTATTACTGACTTCCTATAGAAAACCACAGTTATGGCAGTTTTGAACATTAAAATGAAATGGGCCTGAAGAAGGGCATTAGGCCCTTTAATCCAAATTTTTCATTCAACAAGAACCACAACTAGTCTTCTACCTTAACCCCACCTATCCTCATCACCCTATATTCTTTAGTACCCAAAATATATGTTCACTAACTCCAAAGTTCTATTTAAACTTAGGGGTATAACTGTGTCCTAGAACAAAATGTTTAAGTAACATTACCTCTACCTGATGCCTCACAATGATTACTGTTCAGATTTGAGCTGAATGACTTAATTTAGTTAAGAAGTTGCCTTTGTTGTTCTGCCTAAAATGGATAACCTCACACTTATCCACATTAAACTCCATCTACCAACCTTTAGAATTCACCTAACCTGTGCAAATCCATTTGTAAATATCTTATTTCTTTATTGCAAATTATTTTCCCATCTATTTTAGTATAGTCTGCAAATTTGGCTACAGTACTTTCTATCACTGTATCTAAGTTATCAATACAGCTTGTGAAGTGTTGGGGCCAGCATCCTTTCATTCCCTGCTAGTTACTACTTGCCAATCAGAAAAGGACCCAAAAACAAGCGTGACTTTGCTGTATGTGCCATTATCACTTCTGATGCCTTGGTCCGTATGGTTTCATTCCTTTTACCAGAATTTGTAGTGCAGTTACAACTGAGTGGCTTGCTAGGCAATTTCAGATGACACTTAAGATTAGAGTAGATTCCCTCCAGTGTGGAAACAGGCCCTTCAGCCCAACACTCCACACCAACTCTTCGAAGAGTAACTCTCCCAGACCCATTCCCCTACTCCATACTAATGCACCTATCACTATGGGCAATATAGCATGGCCAATTCACCCTACCTGCATATCTTTGGAGGAAACCGGAGCAAACCCACGCAGACACGGGGAGCATATGCAAACTCCACACAGACAGTCGCCCAAGGCTGGATTCGAACCCGAGTCCCTGGCGCTGCGAGGCAGCAGTGCTAGCCACTGTGCCACCCATAAGAATCAACCATTTCTGTGGATCTGCAACTTAGAACCAGACCAGGAAAGGACAGGAGATCTTACTTCCTTAAAGGACTGTTGTGAATGAGATGCAATGTATGTTTACTATGTTTAATTGAGGATTTCTTAACTGTATCCTCATTTCACCATCAGGTGGTATAGTAGGATTTGAATTCAAACTCCCAGGGCAGTAGCCCTTGAATCCCCATAAAGTTCATGATTAAAGTCCCTATTAATCAAATGGTGACAGTAACTTTGTTTAGTGTCATAAATTTCAGTTTGACAATGACTCTATGCCTGGCCTGCCTCCTCTCAAGATCTTTTCCTCATCCTTTCACTCTTGCATTCTAACCGCCGAACTTTGTCAGCTCTATCCCTGACCAATAAGTTTATCTCCTCCAATTTGGCTACTATTTCTGCCTTCTGTTCTTACCATTAACTTCTGAGTGTCAGTTTCTCTCCAGGCCCCTTAACTCCCATTTTCAACTCGCATTGACATCTTGGGCCCCATCTATTGGAAGATGTTGGTAACTGCATGTAGTTCTGAATTGAAGTTTTGAAGAACCATCACTGGATTTCAAACATTAACTCTGATTTTTCTCCACAGATGCTGCCAGACTTCCTATGTTTCTCCAGCAATTGATGTTTGTTATTAGATGAACATATTTTTAATTAATCTGTTCAAACATGTTATGGCACACCTCTGGAGGAGAGAGGACTTCATAACAGGATTCTTTGCTATTAGATGGAACCTTGTCAATTAAAACTTCATCAGATGAGTTTAATTTAACAGCAAGTTATGGTAATTACATTTAAGGGTTCATGTCATGCAGTGGTAATGTCCTTATCCCCAAGCCAAGAAGCCAGAATTTAGGTTCCACCTGCTCCAGAGATGTGCATTATCATTTCTGAATAGGTTGATTAAAATATCTAGTAATTACATTTACATTGCAGTTTCCTCATACAATTTAATTCAGTTTAATTTAGAGGTTATTTTATTTATCAATGCAGGCATTTAAGATTGTACACAATTCAACTTTATAATGCTTTAATGGTTAGATTAGATTCCATACTTGGAAACAGGCCCTTCAGTCCAACAAGTCCGCCCTCCAAAAAGTAACCCACCCAGACCCATTCCCCTACATTTACCCCTAACTAATGCATCTAATACTATGGGCAATTTAGCATGGCCAATTCACCCGACCTGCACATCTTTGGACTGTGGGAGGAAATGAGCATCTGGAGGAAACCCACACAGACACAGGGAAAATGTGCAAACTCCACACAGACAGTTGCCCAGGCAGCAGTGCTAACCACTGAGCCACTTCACCAGACCCCACCAATAACACTATCTATGTCTGCTGAGAAAGATTCTAAAGAATCTAACTGCAAAGTTTTTCTTTTAAATTTAGCTTATTTTAATATCTTTTACATATTATTTCAATTAGAAATACACAGTACTGTACATGTATAGTACAGTATTTCTGCTTATACATAGGTTTTCTGAGCAAAGAAATTCCATAGGGAACCAACTCTCACTTTAAAATGGATTCCTATTGAAAATCATGTTTTCCCAAAAGTTGCAATTTTCATGAATGCAACCAGAACTATAAAAGAGAACTAATATACTAGTCCAATGCCAATACAACTACATCACCATCTTCCCAACAAGAAGTGCTGGAGGAGGAAAACAAAGAGTGGAATGAAGATGAAGAAAAGCAAAGCAGCAAACATCCTTCCCATATCTAAATAGCAATCATACACTTTTAATCACCAGCATATTTATGACTGCTGACCAATTATCTTCTTTTGTTACAGCCTAATTGGTCTTACCCGTATTTAACCACAAATATAAACCAACATCCAGAAAAAAAGATTGGAACCAACAATTTAATTCCACCTATCTAATATTTAACATAAATAATTAAAATTCACTCTTGTGCAAACCTTTAGTGCTTATGTTTATGCTGGTTCAGGATGGAAAATTCTTGAATTGGAGGTGGCACAATTAAGGTTCAACATATTGATTCCTAAGATCAGCGGAGATCTTATGATGAAAGACTAAATAAGATGGTCAATATTCTGGAATTTGATGAATGAGAGGTAATTTCATTGAAACATACAATACTCTGAGGGCTAGACAAAGCAGCTTCAGTGAACTGGTCTTCCCAGCTAAGAAATCTAGAACGTGAGAACATAGTCTCTGGAAAAGATCATCGAGTTGAGAAGAAATATCTTCATACAAAGTATTGTGAATGTTTGGAATTCTCTATACCAGAGGATTGTGAATAGTTTATTACTGGACATATTGAAGGCTGAGATAAACATTTTGGTCTCTTAGGGAGTCAAGGGTTAGGGGAGGTGGACAGGAAAGTCGAATTAGGGCCAAAGGTTAGCCATGATTGTAATGAATGGCACAAGTTTGAGTAACCATATGGCCCAATCCTGCTCCTATGTTTTATGTTCTTATGTTCTTAATATTAAATTTCCATCGAGGACATTCTCAACAATGATCTTGAGCAGCTATGGGCCTTGAGACAATGAATGTGATACTAACAAGGGCACTGTTGAAGTGGACACGGATAGGATTAGGTATGGAGCCAATGCAACTCTCCTAATTCTTCACTTCACCTCTTCCCTATGACACTCTGGAAGTCTCTGTCAACATTAACCACTGGAAACAAGATCACAGCCATATGAGCTTCTGTGACAGTAGTGTGAGATGCCATGGAAGCTGTCAGCTACAATACCATTATGAAGGCTGTTTCTGTTGTGTTTGTGATCATTCACTCCATATTGGACAGAATGGCAGAATGACCTCCATTTTCAGCATAAAGCCTGACACAAATTGGAGTTGAATCCCTTCGTGCTTTAAGCCACTGTCACAAGCTACCTGTCAGTGCACTTGGTACTTCTCCATGTATGCCCATTGGCTTTCTGCTGCAGACTAGACCAACTAAATGGACTCATGAACATAAAAATCAGGAGTAGGAGTTTGCCATTATCTCCCTTAAGTTTGGTCACCATTTGATAATGTAACACCTGATCCAATTGTTGGCTCTGCTTCCTGTCTACACTCTATTCCTTTTGACTTTCATGTCAGTTAAGAAAGATCTAACGTAACCTTAAAATATATGACACTACCTCCATCACTCTCAAGCGATGAAAATTCCACAGACACTAAAAGAAGAAATTTTCCTTGTCTCTGTCTTAAATGGGAAACCCTCTTAATTTTAAATGGTTTTCACCCCTATTTCTGGTTTCTTCTACAAGGGGAAACATTCCTGTATCCATCTAGGGATCATAAATGTTTCAATAAGATCACTTTTCATTCTTCAAAACTCCAGAATAGAATAGAATATAATAGCAATTTATTATCATGTGTACTTTTACATGAAAAATACAATGAAAAGTTTTATATGTTGCCACACCACAACACCTAATTTATTGATAAAAGTCATCCATAAAATAACTAAAAAAGTAAAATAAATACAAAGTTCATCACGTTTCAGCTAATGGCTTGTGTACGTGAGGAAAGTTGATTAAGGAACGATAGAATACCCTGAAGATGCAGCCAGGACGAGACCGTCACACTGGGCCAGAAGCCTCCGGACCCAACCTGTCTAACTTTTTCTGATTAGCCATGCCCTTCATCCCAAGAATCAGTTAAGTGAAGCTTCTTTTCTCTGTGTTTAATACAATAAACACTTCCTTACAAAAAAGAGATCATAATTGTTGATTCCAGAGTTGAAGGGGTTGGCTTATAAGGACAGACTGAGTAGACTAGAATTATATTCATTGGAATTTAGAAGAATTAAGGGGGATCTTATATAAACATATAAAATTATGAAGGGAATAGCTTAGATAGAGGTAGAGAGGATGTTCCCACTGGCAGGTGAAATTAGGACAAGAGGGCATAGCCTCAAAATTAGGGGGAGCAGGTTTAGGGCTGAATTGAGAAGGAGCTTCTTCGCCCAGAGGGTTGTGAATCTAAAGAATTCAATGCCTAGTGAAGTAGTTGAGGCTTCCTCAATCCATCTTTTTAAAGCTAAGATGGATATTGTTTGAACAATAAAGGAATTAAGGTGGGTAAATGGTGCTGAGGCCACAAAAAGATCAGACCTGATCTTATTGAATGGGAGAGTGGGCTCAAAGGGCCTGCTGGCCTACTCATGCTCTTATTTCTTATATTCTTATGTATTCATAAAATCATCATACAATCATAGAATCTCTACAGTGTGAAAACAGGCCATTTGACCCAACAAGCCCACACCAACCCTTCGAAGAGTAACCCACCCAGACCCATTCCCCTACCCTATTACTCTACATTTACCCCGACTAATGCATCTAACCTACACATCCCTGAACACCAAGGGCAATTTGGCATGGTCTTTTGCACATCTTTGGACTGTGGGAAGAAACCAGAGCACCCCAAGGAAACCCACACAGACACAGGGAGAATGCACAACTCCACACAGTTACCCGAAGCTGGAATCGAAGTGAGGCAGCAGTGCTAACCATTGTATTCTAAACAGTGATCTCACCAATACTCTGTACAACTGTAGCAAAGTTTCCCAACTTTTATGTTCTCCTTCAAATAAATCACTGTATTCCATTTCATTTCCTCTTCACTTCAGTAGCCACATTTTAGTTTTTTGTGATTCACTTACGAGGACACCAATACCCCTCTGCAACACAGTACTGCAAATCTCTCTCTATTTAAATATTGTGCCGCTTCTCAATTCTTCCTGACAAATTAGGCAAGTACACATTTCTGATATTATAATCCAGCTGCCAAATTTCTGCCCAGATTTTTGGGTGTGATCTTTCTCTTTTTACATCTGAGAACCTTCGTGCCACTTCTGTACCTCTTTGAACAAATTTAACCATTTGAGAACATGCACCTGCTGCATCCAACCAGATTACATCTCTCCCTTATGAATTTGACTACATTTAAGAGGCATCAGTCAAGTATAATTTCCCAAACAATCAACCAACCATTAAATATTTCTGATTGTATATTTGTAGACAGAGCTTGCAAGCCCATTTTCAAACATCATCAAATTTCTGGGCCACTAGTTTCTTTACTTAAAATTAATGATAACAATGCAAAGGTAATACTGGATTTCCAGGATGTAAGTCAAAAAATACTGAAAACATACCTGAAAAGGAATCGGAAACTTTAGCTGACCCAACATTCTGAGCGGGTTCTGTTTCTAGAATATATAACACACACAGATAATATATTTCTTCACACATATGTAAAATACATATAAGTCCAAAATTAAGTTTTATTTTATACCATAAATTAACTGTATGATTAATGAATGTCTAGAATAACAAGTGAATGATACGATTTGTTGGACCATGAGAGAAATGTAATTGCAACTTTCAAATAATTTAAAATCATTAATACATGTTGTTAAAGCTTCATTAAAACAGAAAAGTTAAATTGAAATTATAATTATAGTTTGTCCAATGAGGAACTGTGAAGTCATGTAGAATGTGGGGGGGGGGAGAGAGAGAGAGAGAGAAGCGGTAAAAATCAGATAACTGTAAAGATGCAATCGGTGTACAAATAAATCTTGGGATTCAAGGTTGTGAAGAGTTGAAAATTTCTAAGCTGCAAATAAACACAAATCAGCAGATGACAAAACTCAAAGTTAGGGGATGGGACGGGGGAGTATGACATAAGGAGGGAGGTACTGGAAAGAAATTTGGGTAGAATACATTGAGGAAAGACCAAAACAAAAATATACTAATGGGTGACAAGAACCATAATATCATTCTCTCCTTTACATGTTAACACAATGCTAAGCAGCTTCTTGCCAATTGTACCACTCTTATGGTTAACCTCCTTATTAGCTGAATCTTAAGGACAATAGAAGATTATTGATACTCAAATGAGGACCTTAAAATACTCGTATTTAGCAATGGAGTCAGGCAGCTTTCAAAAACAATGATGAATATTTGTTGAGGAATAGGCAAATATTTTGACATCCTCAGAGAGATGACTGCCGTTATACCATACTCATTCTATGCCATTGTGACTCAACATTCCTACTCTATTTTGACATCCTCAGAGAGATGGCTGCCGTTATACCATACTGGTTCTATGCCACTGTGACTCAACATTCCTACTCATCTGCAGGAGATCTGTAACTGAAGCCCCTATCAACACATTCACTCGTTTTTAAAGATGATTACGACATTGAAGTCCAAAGCTTGAAACATTTTGAATACGAGAGCTAAGAATCAATTCTGTGTATCTTAGTGAGTGATTGCAGCATCCATAGGAATGACTTTATACTTTACTGTGAAATGCAGTATCAATGTCTTGAGATAAACATTTGGGTCTCGAAGCTAAAGACCCAAACTAACCACATAGACGTTCGCTGTTTATGGCAAAGCATACACAATAAAACAGGCTAAAAGTGAAGTAGAACAAAATAGCGGACAAAAATACATTCCTTGGTAATGAGCTCAATGCATTTTACTTATTTCGAACAGAAGGTCAGTGAAATGCTGTCACCTGCCCCGACCGCCTTGTGATGCATTTGTTCCCTCAGTCACTGCTGCAGATATTAGATCGGCCTTGTTATGAAGGTGTAGACATGCATGCACCTTTAAGAGAGACTCTAAGCTGGCATTGACTTAGAGAGGCACAGAGCGTACTGAAGGAAGTTAAAAGGTAACATTTGACTGTGAAACCAATTGCGCACTTGAGTTGCCATGATACAAAAACAAATTCACATCTAGCCAATCAGTTTAAATTATGCGTTGAAAAATGTGGTGCTGGAAAAATGCAGCAGGATAGGCAGCATCCGAGGAGCAGGAGAATCGATGTTTCGGGCATAATCCCTTCTTCAGGAAGAAGGGCTTATGCCCGAAACGTCGATTCTCCTGCTCCTCGGATGCTGCCTGGCCTGCTGTGTTTTTCCAGCACCACAGTTTTCAACTCTGGTCTCCAGCATCTGCAGTCCTCACTTTCTCCTAGTTTAAATTATGCCCCAAGATAGCAAAATCCAATCAAATTTGAATTTAGTATTTTGACAACATCAAAACCAATGAAATGATCTGATTTTTGGGGTATTAAACCAGACATTTTGATGGTTAGGGGAAGAACTGCCAAGGACACCAACAAATATAGACTGCTAGCTGAAGAGCTCTCTGAAAGGTACCTGTCTATAAGAAGCTTGTGCAGCAGAACATCAAAACCGACTTAGAAAAAAATCTACAAAGGAAAATCTACAAAAGAGAATTGATTAAAATGACTGGTTTTGAAACGTGATTTTTTTTTTGTAAATCTTAATTGGGGTTTCTTTTATCGGACCAGTATTGTAGAGTGAGAGGTAAAAGATGTTCTCTGTGGGACTTAAAGAATAAAATAGTTAATGTTTAATTTAAATAGTCCCCTCTGGGATAATTCTTTGCCTCTCGAAATTTAACAGATTACAGCATTAGGTGAGCTTCTCTGTGTGTCGGGTTTAAATTTGCAGAGGGGTTTACCCCGTGTCGTAACAGCCTTTAGTAGTGAACTCACAAAAAGTAACTGACCCAGATGGACTCCCTGGCGTGCACTCAGTTCCTGCACATACAACTAGCAGGAGTATTCATTGACATCTTTAACCTCACCTTACTATGATCTGAAGTCCCCCCCCGCTTCAAGAAAATCACCATCATCCCAATATCAAAGAAATTTCATGCAGCATGCCTCAATGACTCCTACCTGGTGGCTCTGACCTTCATAATTATGAAGTATTTTGATAGGTTAGTTATGTATCATATCAACTGTAGTCTTCCATCCTGCCTTGATCCCTTGCAATTTGCCCATTATTGCAACAGGTCCAGCGCAGATGTAATCTCCCTGGCCCTACATTCATCCCTCAAACACCTGGATAACAAGTATATCTGTGTCAGGATCCTACTCATTGACGACAGCTCAAACTTCAACACTATAATTCCAACCAAGCTAACCTCCAAACTCTGAGACCTAGGTCTCTGCTCCACTCTCTGCAACTGGATCATCGATTTCCTGACTCACAGACTGCAATCAGTGAGAATAGGCACAGCACCTCCTCCATGACAATCCTCAACACTAGTGCCCTGCAAGGCTGCATACTCCACTGCTTACCGTACTCTCTGTACACTCATAACTGTGGGCCAAATTTTATTCTCAGTCTACAAGTTTGCTGACAAAATCCCAATTGTCTGCCAAATCTCTAACAATGACATGACAGAATACAGAAGAAAGATAGAATGTTTGCATAAAGATAACCATCTCTCCCTTAATGTCAGCAAAATGAAAGAGTTGGCCATCGACTTCAGGAAGCAAAGTGGAGGGCATGCCTCTATCTACATCAATGGTGCTGAGGTGGCGATGGTCGAACATGACAAGTTCCTCGAAGTGACGAGTACCAACAATGTGTCCTGGTCCGCCCACGATGACGCAATGGTTAAGAAAGCACAGCAATACCTCTACTTCCTCAGGAGGCTAAGGAGATTCAACATGTCTGTAAAGACTTACCAATTTTCATAGATGCACCATAGAAAGCATTCTATCTCGATGCATCACAGCTTGGCATGGCAACTGCTCTGTCCAGGCCTTCAAGAAACTACATGGAGTTGGGAATGCAGCCCAGTTCATCATGTAAGCCAACCTTCCATCCAGTGACTCCATCTATATACCTAGGAAAGGCAGCCAACGTAATGAAAGACCCCTGCCACCCCAGTTACAATCTCTTCTAATCTCTTCCGTCAAGCAGAAGACACAAAAGGTTGAACACACATACCAACAGATTCAAGAGCAGCTTCCTCCCAGTAGTTATTAGACTTCTGAATGGACTTCTCAAATTTTAAGTTTAAGGTTGACCTCTCCATTTGTGCACCTTTTCTGCAGCCATAATATTGTATTCTTCGCTCTGTTCTATTATCGTTATGGACTGTTGACCTGTACTGCATGCAGAACAAAACGTTTCACTGTACCTATGTACATATGACAATAATGGATCAAATCAAAAAAATGTAAGCAAGCTGCTCCATATCTCAGAAACAATGGGAGGAGCTTCCAAAACCTCATACTAGTGCAGGGGTGCAGCAAGCAGTTTTCTTTTGAGAGTTGGGTTCCAAATGTTAATGAGTGAATTCTGAGTGAAAACGTGCATGGAGAGTGGAGGTGTTAATGTGGACTACCAATACTTGTTGAATTGAATTAGCTTTATTGTTACATGTACTCAAATGATCACAGTGAAGAAGTTATAAGTCACCAGTGACAGCGTCATCTGAGGTACAAAGGTACCTAGGTTCAGATTCTTCAGTTACAGATTAGTTACAGTGTAACAATGTTACCAACACACATCCTTAGGTACAGAATACCTAGGTACAATCTTTGATTTGAAAGTAGAGAAATTAAGAAGAAAAAAGGTACATTACAGCTATGCATAGTTTAACCATAGATCAGAAAATCAAGAAGGAAAGTTAAAAAGACAAACATCACAGTCTGTCTCCAAGACGTCTCCTCAGCAGATAAGTCGGGGCCTCCAATGTGGTCTGACTGCTGGCAGCCACCATGCTCCACACTGGGCCGCTGCTGCCATACTTCGCAGTGGACTGCTGCCGTTTCACCTTTCCCGCTTCACACCGGGCCACTGGTGTGTCTACTTTGCAACATTGATTGTTGGCATCCACACTTTGGAGGCCAGGGCCATGTATCCAAGGCAGAGAGAACTGAGGAAAAGAGGAAGAAAAATGGGAAAAGAAGAAAAAACAACTGGCAGAGTGGACAAGCTCTGGATGGAGTCACCTCTACCATTAAAGCGATGACAATGGAAAGACATTGTGTTCCATCCACCATGAGCAGACTGTGTTGTTGTCACCTATTGCAGCCTGAAAACAGTTGTAGCCATAAATGTTATGGATTAATTAGACCTTGGGTCATAAGCAATGCTATCCATGGCCTAATTCTGGGATATAATACTGCTTGCAGATGATGCCATAGATTGGTAACAATTTTCTTCTTGCAGTGAACACATTCATATATATTCTTCCTCAATTAAGATGAGGTAGGAGATATGCTCCTTCAACATCCTCTGTAACTATGCATCTGTTGCACTCTACATTGTCTGATTTCTGGCATCTTGTGTTGCTCAGGTTTTTCTTGTTTCTCCCAAAAACATCCTACTACATCACCCATGTTTATAAGCAAATAATCTACGGGACAACAACAGCAAAGCAAAAGCAGCGAAGTCTCTCTCTCTCTCTCTGCAAAAAAGATGAATTTCAGAGTGCTAGAATTCAGCATAAAACATTTTGAAACAAAATAATATAGAAATAGTAAAGTAACAAATACTGCATGTATACTGAATTGTACTTTGAAATAATTTTGATGAAAAGACATTCTAAGCATTCAGGACCAAGTTGTGCTGCACAGGATCTACACATGGCAGGTGAGATTGGGTTCTGCACAAAGCACAGTATTTGCATAATTTAGCTAAATTTACAAAGTTGATACCTCAACCAACATAGGAGATAGTGTACGTATGATTAGAAGTGTCTGATGCTTTTTAAAAATTAATTCACAGGATATGGGTGTCACTGGCTAAGCCAACATTTATTGTCCAGCCCTGGCCATCATTGAGATGGTGAAAAGTTGTTTTCTTGAACCATTGCAATCTAGTTGATGTAGTTAAACCTAAAATGCCATTAGGGAGTGAGTTTCAGCATGTTGACATAGCAACACTGAACAAATAATAATGTTTATCCAAGTCTGGATAGTGAATGGCTTTGGAGGGGAACTTGCAGGTGGTTGAATCCCGTATATCTGCTGTCCTCCTAGACTTTAGATAGTAATGATTGTGGGTTGGAAGGTGCTGTCTAAGAAGCCTTGGTAAATTTTTGCAGTGCATCTTGTAGCTTGTCCACACTACTGCTGGTGAGCATCAGTGGTGGAAGAATTGAACGTTTGTGGATGTAATATTGACCAAGTGGGTTGCTTGGTCCTGGATGGTATGTTGAGTATTATTGGAGCTGCACTCATCCAGGCAAATGGGGAGCATTCCTGACTTGTGCCTTGTAGATGGTGGACAGGCTCTGGGGAGTCAGGACCTGAGTTTCTTTCTGCAAGGTTTCCACAGTACTTATATGACTAGTGCAGTTTACTTTCTGGTTAATAGTAATCCCTAGATGTTGATAGTGGGAGATTTGTTGATGATGATGTCATTGAATGTCAAGAGGTGATGGTTAAATTCTGTCTTCTTGGAGCTGGTCATTGCCTGGCATAATTGTGTGACTCCTATGTTACTTAACACTTTTCATCCCAAACCTAGATATTGTTCAGGTCTTGCTGATTTTGGGCAAAACTGCTTCATTATTCAGTTAGTCTCATGGATGGTGCTGACCATAATACAGTCATCAGTAACATCCCATCAGGTGGGACAGTGGTGCATGGAAAACCTGCCATCTTCCCGATTAAATCTATGAAAGGAAGGCCATCCCCAAGCCTCTGCTATTTGAAACCCCGAAGTGAGCAATCAACACACATCACTTTCCAACTTCTCATCAATGAAGAAATAGTTTCTGTTTAATCTAACAAGTGGATAACTTCACATTATTTTTTATTGGCCATACTCTTGCCCATTCTCTTAGCCTACTCATGTCATTTTGTGTCTCTTTGCATTTTCCTCACAATTTACATTCTCACATAGTTATAGAGTCACAGAGTCATAAAGATGTACAGCACAGAAACAGACCCTTCGGTCCAACTCGTCCATGCCAAGCAGATATCCTAACCTAATCTAGTCCCATTTGCCAGCATCTGGCCCATATCCCTCTCATTCCTTCCTATTCATATCCCCACCCAGGTGCCTTTTAAATGCTGAAATTGTACCAGCTTCCACCGCTTCCTCGGACAACTCATTTCTGCACCATTTTCCTTTCATTTTTGCACTACCCTCTTCATGAAAAAGTTGCCCCTTAGGTCCCTTTTATATTTCTCCCCCCTCACCTTAAACCTATGCCCTCTAGTTCTGGACTCCCCATTACAGGGAAAAGACTTTGTCTATTTATCCTATCCATGCCCCTCATGATTTTATAAACCTCTCAGTACGGTAACCTCTCAGTCTCTGACACTCCAGGGAAAGCTGCCCCAGCCCATTCAGCCTCTCCCTATAGCTCAAATGCTCCAACCTGGCAACATCCTTGTTAATCTTTTCTGAACCCTTTCATATTTCACAATATCCTTCCAATGGGAAGGAGACCAGAATTGCACTCAATATTCCAAAAGTGGCCTAACCAACGTTGTGTACAGCTACAACAGGATCTCTGAACTCCTATACTCAATACTCTGATCAATAAAGGAAAGCATACCAAATGCCTTCTTCACTATCCTATCTACATGCAACAGTACTTTCAAAGAAGTATGAACCTGCACCCCAAGATCTCTTTGTTCAGCAACGCTCTCTTGGAACTTACCATTAAGTGTATAAGTCTTGCTAAGATTTGCTTTTCCAAAATTCAGCACCTTGCATTTTTCTAACTCAAACGCCATGTGCCACTCCTCAGCCCATTGACCGATCTGATGAAGATCCCGTTGTACTCTGAGGTAACCTCCTTCGCTGTGTCATCAGTAAATTTGGAAATACTACATTTGGTCTCCACATTCAAATAGTTTATATAGATTAACAATAGCTATTACCCCAATGCCAATCTTTGCAAACTCCCACAATTAACAGTTATTCATATGTTTCGGCTCTCTGTTTTTGCCTGTTTAACCAATTCTCTACTCATACCAATAAATATTACACCAATTCAATATCGTCTAACTTTGCTTATTATCCCCCTCTGTGGGGCCTTACCAAAATTCTTCTGGAAATACAAATGCAACACATCCACATTCATTGATGCTCAAGTAACATAATCAAAGTACTGCAGAAGGTTTGTCAAACCTTTTCATAAATCCATATTGACTCTGAACAAACATGTCATTATTTTCTAAGTGTTGAGTTATCATTTCCTTTATAACATATTCTAACATTTTACCTATTACTAAGATATCAAACTAAAAAGTCTATTATTCTCCATTTTTCTCTCCCTCCTCTCTTAAATTGTGGAATTACATTTCTTATTTTTCAATCTGCTGGAATGTTCCCAAAATCTATAGATTTTAGAAAGATAATTATCAATTCATTCTCTATCACATTCTTCAACAGTCTGGGATGTGACTCATTGGGTCCAAAGTACTTATCAACCTTCTGTCCAGTTAATTTTTCAAGTACCATCTGTTTACTGATATTAATTTTATTCAATTCCTCATTTTCACAGGTTGCTTAGTTCGCCAACAATTCTGGGACATTTTCTATATGTTCTTCTGTGAAACACCATTGACACTGCAGCGGTGTGTACCACCTACAAGATGCACTGCAATAATTCACCAAGGCTCCTTAAATGATATCTTCCAAACTCATGATTACTAACACCTAAAAGACAAGGGCAGCAGATAGATGGAACATCATGACCTGCAAGTTCCCCTCCATGGCACTCACTATCCTGACTTGGAAATATACTCCCATTGTTTGGTTTTGCTGAGTCAAAATCCTGGAATTACCATCATAAAAGTATTGTGGGTCTACATGCAGCACATGGACTGCAGCAGTTCAAGAAGCCAATTCACCACAACTTTCTTGAGGGCAACTGTGATGGGTAATAAACTGGCCCAGCTAGGGATAATTTTGTCCCATGAGTGAATACAAAAAACAGATTTTCTCAGGTTTTCCTTGCTTCTCCCAAAAGCATCCTACTACATCACCCATGTTTGTAAGCAAATAATCTACGGGACAAGAACAGCAAAGCAAAAGCAGCAAAGTCTACTGGGAGGAGTCACGGCTAGCATGGAATGCCTTCAGAGATATCTTGGAGCTGAAATTACTGAGTCCAATCACTACAACAATCTTACCTTATACCAGATATGACTCCAACTCTGCAACCAGGATTGAGGTTTCCGAACCTGAACAATCAAGAGTTTCATTTTCCTTCTGATTCCCTATGACTCATTTACTAGAACTCTTTGATGCTATACTTAATCACATGAGGCTTTGATGTCAAACGCAGTCACTCTAACTTCACCTCTGGAATTCTGCTTTCTGTCCATGCTTCAACCAAGGATATGAGGAGCTCAAGAGCTCCAGGGCCCTGAATGGCAGTGAGTAGATTATTGCCGAATACAGCTGCTCATAATACTTCCAGAACCTTACTGACGATTAAGAGTACCCTGCCATTTTGGAGAGTAAAATTGCTGAGTAGCACCTGATTGTTACCAATTTTTAAGTCTATTCTCTGTCCTCCTTCAACTGAATCAGCCAAGCTTGCTATCCAGAAAGCAAATTTCTGGGCTATCCCTTCCAAAAGGTCTTGTTACTATGCATTTGTGTTCTGTGATTCAAAACATAACCCTCATTTGATCTGGCTTTAAGTCAATTCTAATCTGCTGCTGGATGGTATGGAATGTATGTTGGTGGTTCTATGGGAGTCAAGTTCCCAGACAGACCTAACAAAAGGGAACGACATGGGTTAGCATGACACAGAAAGTTAACACAATAAGATGATGAGGAGTACAATATGCCAAGTTGCCTAGATGTGTGCAACACCTGCAAGTTAAGTTCAAGGAAAGGAATTCATTGCACTGCCTTCAGCATTGAAAAAGTGGAGGCAGCCCGCAACCGAAATATAAGTTAGACTTAACAATCAGGTATCTCAAACACAATAAGTATCACTGCCCAAAATGATGCTAAAGTTGGAAAATATTCTCACAGTTCCATTGCCAGACATGCCACTGGGTGATATCACTGCTGCTTTTTACTTGAAGAAAGCATAACGCCAAAAGAAAGTACTTCTCTCTTATGAAGATGTGTTTCCCATGGGAAACATTTCAAAAATGCTGACAAATGACGAATTGGACATCCGCTGATACTTAGTACACATCTAATGAAACAATTTGGAAGAAATCACATTGCATCATCTGGTGACTTGAAAGTTCAAGACTGTCATTTTATTCAGAATTACTTGTGCATGGATGCTGTCTGATAGTCTCGTTGGATGATTGTTGTAGCTTTGTGATTCTGCTAAGTGCCAGAATAGTTGTACAAGCAAATTTTCACTAGCACACCAAACAATGCCTTGGTTTGCTATCATGATACATTAAAGAAAATAGCATAGAAAAAATCCCTTCTGGTACGAGATGTGCTTTTGATCATTTTGGTTACTCATTTTCTCCCAATCTCTAAATGTCAACCTAGAGATTTTAAATTTCTGAAATGAAAGTTCAAGCTCCCTATAAGACTAAACTGACAATTCAAGCAATACAGAACTTCAAAAATGCAAAAGCTAAGGCAAAACAAATAGCAAAAGTAAAAATTAATATCACAAAATACAGTAAATGTAATGAGTAATGGCAGCCTAACATGCATGTCTATTTATCCATTACCAATAATTATACAATTGAATCAACACAGAGTCTGAAAGGGAGAGTGATGTCAACATATTGAGTAATCGTGCTGTTTCTTTAAATAGGTTATGTTGTCCTTCATTTTTTTTCAGAGGGGTCATAAGTGTAGTGGTTCCAGGACGTCTAGTTTTTATGGGTGTTAGGGCCAATTTGAGTATAGCTAATAGCCACTACCCCAGGCAGATGGTTTTCAAGTTTAAAAAAGGTACTTGCACAATGAAAGGGGAGTGGTCAGTTCTCCCAGTTCAGCTTTTCTCTGGTTTGGTTTTAGCAGTCTGGCTGTTCAGAGCTAGCAGTCAGTCAGTTCAAGGCTGCAGGTCAAAGAAAGAATGACTTGGAAGAAGATATTGAATGCTGAATCTCGCTGCTATCTCTCTCTCTGATGTCTCTCCTGTAAGAGTGTGTGTTTGTTTTTTCCTTTGTGCCAAGGGGTGTTTATGGAGATTGTTGCAGGAATTTGGAACAGCAATATTAACTTGGGATTATTGGTTGGGTTTTTGGATCGGTTAAGTTATTCTATACTCTGTTCTTTTTGCTTGCATTTCATTTGGTAATCTTGCAATTAAATTCTGTTTTGTTTAAAACTAAGCAGTTGGGCCAGCTGCAACATTCCTGGAATATCCACAGTATACCTGCTCAAAGCAACTTGCAAAGTTAGAGTTCAGGCTACTTTCCTGAAAGGTTTTGAAGGGGTCTGGCCTGGTCCACAAAAGACTGAGGGCTCTTAATGGGATTTGTACCATAGTTCTGATTTGGGATTAGAGTTGCTGGACTCAAAGGCAATGAGTGGTAGGTGTTAGTGTCTTTTATTCTGGGTATTGAATTCGGTTGGTTTAAATAGTGCTTGGGATAGCAAATGCTCTTTCATTCACCAAGTGTTTTCTGGGGTTGGAAGAAGTGACTTTTGGAAAAGTTGAATAAGTCCAAACAGCTGGAGTTAGCAGACAATCTGGAGTTGGAGCTACCTCCTTCTGTGAGAAATGAAAGGACAATTGAGGCAATAGCTCAGCATTTATATTTGCTGGGAATACTACCTGAATCTTTGGAGATGGCTTAAATTCAATTGAAAGTGAAGCAATTTGAGTCAGAGACAAAACACAAGGAAAGGACAACAGAAATGAAATGGTTTGAGTTAAGATTAAATGCAGGGAACAGAGAGAGGAGAGAGAGAAAAGGAGAGGGGGAAAGGAAAAAGACAGGGAGTTTGAACTTCAAAAATTGACATTTAAAAAGGAAAGTCAGCTTAAAATGATGGAAATGAAGACTGTAGGTAAGCTTAGTGAGGAAGGGAGTGAGTGTGAGCAAACTCATGGTAGCCAAAGACCCAGTGAGGTTATGTTTAATTATATTAATGCATTGCCTAAATTTGATGAGAAGGATGTAGAAGCTTTTTTCACCTCATTTGAAAAGGTGGATAAACAAATGCAGTGGCCAGTAACAATATAGGTTTTGTTGATCATAACAAAACTTGTAGGTAGAGCTAGTAAGGCATTTGCATCATTATCAGAGGAAGTATCGGGTATGAGAAGGTGAAGAAAGCCATCTTAGGTACATATGAGCTTGTGCCAGGAGCCTACAGCCAACATTTCAGGAATCTAAGGAGGGAATCTGGTCAACCTACATTGAGTTTGAAATTATCAAACAAAGTAATTTTGATAGGTGGATAGGCATTAAAAATAGGGCAAACCTAAGATGCTTTTAAAGAGACAATTATTTTGGAGAAGTTCAAAAATTCACCTCCTGAGGTAATGAGAACTCGTGGAAGAGCAGAGAGTTAAAATGGCAAGATTAACAACTGAAATGGCTGACAATTGTGAGTTGGTCCATAAATCAAAGTTTGCCTTCCAAAATCAATTTCAATCCATGAGGGATAGAAATTGGGAAAAAAAGAAATCCTCACGTGGAAATGGAAAGGTAGATCTCTGTGAAGATCATAAGGATAACTTACCAAAGGGTAAAAAGGAAACCCATGAAGGAGAAAGAGAAGTTAAAAAGCTCCAGTGTTTTCACTGCATTAAGTAGGCCACGTGAAAGTACTATATTGGTTGGTTAGGAAAAGCACTGGGAAGCCAGATGTAGGGAAACAGGACAAGACAGTGAAGTTTGTTGGAGTGGTAACGGAAAGCACTGTGGAGGCTAGAAACCTGCACCAGAATTTACATCCTGGTTGGAGGTTGGTTAAGGAGGAAGTGCCAGATCTTCTTAAATCATATACCTGTGAAGGTAACGTTTGCTCACATAGGCCAAGAGCAGCAGGTTACAATATCAAGAGATACAGGATCCTCTCAATCTTTGATGTTGAAAGATGAGGAGAGAAGTACCTCTGACGGACTACTGCAAGACAAAATACTAGTAAAGGGAATTCACGGTGATTCAGGAAGTGCTCAATCATGCAGAGTGAGGTTAGAATGTCCAGTGAAGAGTGGAGAAGCCGTGGTATGAGTACTGGACACACTCTCAGCTCTGGGAATACAATTTGTCTTTCCTAGTGATATTCATAGGTAGCAGTGATGCCTACTATGGTTGAAAAGCCAGTGGAAACTCAGGCAAGTAGTACTGCCGAGGGTTCCAAAACTGAGGTGTTGGGGGTGGCAAAGAACTACCAGTAAGGGGTTATTTAGGGGTGAGAAAAACATTTTTACTGGCCTGGACTGCATAAGGATGTAGTTGAATTTTGCCAGACATGTCATGCATATCAAGAAATCAGGTAATAAAATCCGCATACCTATGCCTAATTTTGAGGAAACTTTTACAAGAGTCTTAATTGATTGCGGACGACCCCTACCTCAAACAAAAAGTAGGAATCAGTATTTGTTAACAATAATGGATGTGTCCACAAGATTTCCATAGGCCATTCCATTATGCAATATCACAGCTAAAATGATTATGGAAGAGTTACTCAAATTTTTCACTAGATAGTAACTTCCCACAGAGATAAAAATCAGGGTCAAACTTCACATCAAAATTATTCAAGAAAGTTTTGGACAGCTTAGAAATAAAACAATTCAAATCTACTGCATACCGTCCAGAATCGCAGGAAGCACTAGAAAGGTAGCATCAGACATTAAAGACCATACTGAGGACTTATAGTCAAGACTATACAGATGATTGGGATGAGGGAATTCCTTTTGTACTTTTTGTGATCAGAAATACATCAAATGAATTGACCAAATTCAGTCAACTTGAATTAGTTTTTGGTCATGAAGTGAGATGACCACTAAAATTGATTAAGGAGAAATTGGTAAGTTATAATTCAGAGACCACATTTTTGGACTATATATTAAATTTTAGGGAATGATTAAATAGAGCAAGGGGAGGGGTTGGTTAGGCAGCATTTAAAAAGTATCACAGCAAACAATGAAACAGGAAGCAGACAAGAAATCAAAAACTTGCAATTTTGTTATCAGAGGTAAGGTGTTAGTGTTACTTCCAGCGATAGGTAAAGCTTTCAAAGCAGGTTTAGGTGAATCTTATCATGTCGAAAGGAAATTATGTGAGGTGAACTATTTGATATGGACTTCGGACAGGAAGAAATCTCACAGAGTGTGTCATATGAATATGCTCAAAAGATATTTTGACAAAGAAAGAAAGGCAAAGGAGACTGCATTACTGGTTACAACACAGACGGAAGAACTAAGTTCAGAAATTCTGAATTAGCCATTCATCAAATTAAATTGGACAATGAGGAAGATGTCAAAAATTGGGAAACATTATTGAATTAGCTTCCAGAGGAAAATCGAAATAAACTGAAAGAATTATTACTATCAAAGTTTGTGCGAAGATTTGTAGCTCGGGTGCTCGTTGTTGTGGTTCTGTTCGCCGAGCTGGAAGTTTTTGTTGCAAACATTTCGTCCCCTGGCTAGGCGACATCATCAGTGCTTGGGAGCCTCCTGCGAAGCACTTCTTTGATGTTTCCTCCGGTGTTTACAGTGGCCTGTCCCTGCCGCTTCCGGTTGTCAGTTTCAGCTGTCCGCTGTAGTGGGTTGATATATTGGGTCCAGGTCGATGTGTTTGTTGATGGACTTTGTGGATGAATGCCATGCCTCTAGGAATTCCCTGGCTGTTCTCTGTCTGGCTTGCCCTATGATAGTAGTGTTGTCCCAGTCGAATTCATGTTGCTTGTTGTCTGTGTGTCACACGCAGACAACAAGCAACATGAATTCGACTGGGACAACACTACTATCATAGGGCAAGCCAGACAGAGAACAGCCAGGGAATTCCTAGAGGCATGGCATTCATCCACAAAGTCCATCAACAAACACATCGACCTGGACCCAATATACCAACCACTACAGCGGACAGCTGAAACTGACAACCGGAAGCGGCAGGGACAGGCCACTGTAAACACCGGAGGAAACATCAAAGAAGCGCTTTGCAGGAGGCTCCCAAGCACTGATGATGTCGCCTAGCCAGGGGACGAAATGTTTGCAACAAAAACTTCCAGCTCGGCGAACAGAACCACAACAATTATTACTATCACATGGGGAGATTTGTAGAAATAAGCTGGGAAGTATTAACCTAATTAATACACGATGTAGATATAGGAGATGTTGTTCTGATTAAGCAATATCCTTATAGGCATAACCTTCTAAAGTTGGCACAAATTAACAAGGAGATTGAACACATGCTTCAAGGCAACATTATCTAAGTAAGTAATAGTGACTGGAGCTCACCCATAATAATAGTGCCAAAGGCAGATGGTACCCAACGGTTATGTGTGGACTATCGCAAAGTCAATGCAATTACAAAGATTGATGCATATCAGATTCAGAGTTTGAAAGACTATGTTGAAAAGGTGGGACAGCCAATTATATTTCTAAGTTGGATTTGCTCAGAGGATACTGGCAGGTACTTTTGTCTGAAAGAGTGAAGACAATTTTGGCTTTCGTAATGCTGAATGGACTGTATTAGTTTAAAGTCATGCCATTTGGTATGAAAAGTGTGCCAGCCACATTTCAGAGACTAACCAATAAGATCATTTCCAGATTACCCAATTGTGTAGTTTCTATTGATGACCTGGTGATTTTTAATCACACGGAAGGAACATTTGCAACATTTATCAGAATTGTTCATCAACTTAGGGAGGCAGGCTTGGTGATAAACCTGGATAAATGAAGGGCTTTTGCCCGAAACGTCGATTTCGAAGCTCCTTGGATGCTGCCTGAACTGCTGTGCTCTTCCAGCACCACTAATCCAAAGCCCAAGACACCTTCCTGGGCCACGTTATTGGACATGGACAAATGGTCAAATTGAATGCAAAAACAAATGTAATTCGGGAGTTTCCCATACCATCGACATAAAGAGCAGTACTATGATTCCTGGGATTGAGTGGATCTCATTGAAAATTCATACCAAATTTTAACAGTGTGGCTGCTGCACTTGCTAAATTGCTAAAGAAAGCCTGAAAGCTATGTTTACCACTGTCCCAATATTAGCCACACCTAATTATGCAAAGCCATTCAAGGCGGCTACCGATGCGAGTGGTGTGGGTGTCAGTACTGTGCTCTTACAGGAAGACAATGAGAAAATAAAGACCTATTGGGTATTTCTACAGGAAATTGAGCATTCATCACAGAAATATTTGACAGTTGAGAAGGAGACTTTGAGCTTGATGTTGGCTTTACAACATTTCAATGTTTATGTTATCGGTAATGTTTCTGAGACAATCATATACACTGATCATAACCTAATGAAGTTTGTGGAGAAATTTAAGAACAAAAATTCCTGCCTGTTGTTGCTGTTACTGCCATTCAATTTGAAAATTGTGCATGTGACAGGGTGAGAAAACATGATTGCCGACGCATTATCGAGACTTGAATGAGAAACAGAGGTGTTTGATGGCAGGAGTAAAACAGACTGAAACAGAACGTAGTAGGGCATGCTTGCATGATTATTGTTAGTGTAATATATATGGGCGTTGTAGTGTACTAAAAACTTAAGATTAAGGGGTTTTAAAATGAAGCCATCATTGGATATTGGTAGTTCATTTATTTTTAAGGGGGAGCTGTGATGATGCTGCTCCTTTAACAAAGTTATGTTGTCCTTGGTGTTTTTTCAGAGGGGTCGTAAACGTAGTGACTCCAGGAAATCTGGTTTTTATGGGTTTTAGGACCAATTTGATTTTAATTAACAGATACTGCCTCAGGAAAAAAGGCTTTCAAGTTTAAAAAAAATACTTGTACAATGAAAGGGGAGTGACCTGTTCTCCAAGTTCAGCCTTTCTCTGGTTTGGTTTGGTTTTAGCAGTCTGACTGTTCAGAGCTAGCAGTCAGTCAGTTTGAGGCTGTTGGTCATAGAAATAGCTCCCTGGAAGAGAGTGTTCCATGCTGAACCTCTTTGCCATCTCTCTCTCTCTGACATCTCTCCTATAAGAACCTGTGCTTGATCTTTCCTTTTTAGCCAAAGGCTGTTTATGGGGAGTGTTGCAGGAATTTGGAACAGCATCATTAAATTGGGATAACCTGCTGGGTTTTAAGATAGGTTATTTTATTCTATATTCTGGATCAGTGGTGCTGGAAGAGCACAGCAATTCAGGCAGCATCCGAGGACAGGAAAAATCGACGTTTCGGGCAAAAGCCCTTCATCAGGAATAAAGGCAGAGAGCCTGAAGCGTGGAGAGATAAGCTAGAGGAAGGTGGGGGTGGGGAGAGAGTAGCATAGAGTACAATAGGTCAGTTTGTTCTATATTCTGTTCTCTTTTGTTTGTGTTACATTCAGTAATCTTACAAATAAATTCTGTTTTGTTTAAAACGAAATGGTTGGGCCAGCTGCATCATTCCTAGAATATCCACTCTACACCTGCTTAAAACAACTAACAACATTAAGGTATGGGCTACTTTCATGAAATGTTTTGAGGGGGTCTGACCTGGTCCATAATGATTGGTTCAATTCCCACACCGGCTGAGGTTACTATGAAAATTCCACCTTCTCAACCTCATCCTTTGCCTGAGTTGTGGTAACCCTAATCACCAGTTGTGTTTTGAGAGAATAGTTCTATAGTCTTCTGGGTCTATGGCAACATCACCTGCACATGTTGGAAAAGGACAGCTTTGCAAGCTAAAGTCACTGAAAACATAAACCTGAAAGAGGAAGATTACAAAACACTTCCTGACAAATATGAAGAGCAGCAAGGGTTACATAGTAGATAGAAACAGCTACAAAAATATACAGCATCGATCACAAAAGGGCCACAGTGCACAAGGAGGCCAGTTGGCCCATTGTGCCTGCACCAGCTTGTTAATGAACATCATTATTTATATCCAAATAAATCACCAATTCTCCTCTTCAATGCCTCATTTGAACCTGCCAACATTAAACTTCCAGGTAGCGCATTCCACACCCCAACTATTTGCTGAGTATAAACACTTCCTCACTTCAACCTTGCTTCTTTTGTAGATCTCTTTATGTCGGTAGGCTTTTGGTCTTGTTCCTTTCATGAGCAGGAATAGTTCCTCCTTATCTGCTCTATCCAGCCGCACATTAGTTTGAAAACCTCTGACAGACTGTCTCTTAGCCATCTTCTCTACAAGGAGAACTATCCCAACTTTTTCAATCTATCTTCATAACTGAAGTAGAAAAGAAATTTATAAGAAGTCAATGTTGCCTCTACTATTTTTTTGAGTGTGCAGGTGATATTTAAGTGTTTTCAACTTGTTTGCACTTCTACACAAAAAAATTCCAAACAGTCAACTTGAGTATTGCCTTGTTGTATGATGTGACTATGCAGCTTAGAGTGAGAAATTGCAAAGATTATCAAAATCAGCACAAAAAGTTCTACTCTGCAATCAGGGTGGAAAAATAATAAGTGATGTGATTAATGATACGAATGGAACGAGTTCAGCACCACACTTTTTGACTCCGATCTCCAGCATCTGTAGTCCTCACTTTCTCCCTGGTTAAATGGTCACATCAATGACAGATGGAATTTAACCCTGATAAATTTGGACTTTGCACTTTGGAAGAGGGAACAAGGCAAAGGAGTATTCGATAAATGAGAAGACACTAGCAAGCTCGGAGGAACAGAGGGATCTTAGGATACTTAAAAACAGATCCATGAAGGTAGCAGGACAGGTTAATAGGATAATTAAGAAAGCATATAGGGGGTTTGCATTTTATCCATTGTGGTATAGAGTATAAGAGCAGGGAGGTTTGTTGGAACTCTACATAACTTTGGTTTGGCTATAGCTGGAATACTGTGTGCACTTCTGCTCACCACACCATAGGAAGGAAATATATGCACTGGAGGGAGATTAAAGGAGCTTCATCAGATGTTGTCTTGGATGGAGTACTCCAGCTATGAAAACAGACTGGATAAGCTCAGGTTGTTTTCTTTAGAGCAGTGGAGGTTGAGAGCTGGGATAGATAGAGAGCTACAAGATTATGAGAGATGTGGACATGATGAATAGAAAACAGCTGTTCCCTCATTGAATGGTCAATAATAAGGGGGCATAATTTTAAGGGCTGAAGAAGCCTGAAGAAGGGCTTATGCCCGAAACGTCGATTCTCCTGTTCCTTGGATGCTGCCTGACCTGCTGCGCTTTTCCAGCAACACATTTTCAGCATAATTTTAAAGTGAAAGGTAGGAGCTTGAAAGGGGATTTCAGGAAAATCCTTTTCACCCAGTGGATGTTGGAGGTCTGGAATTCATTGCTTGGAAGTGTAACTAAGGAATGAAATCTCAACTTTTAAAAAGTACTCGGATGAGCAGTTGAAGTGACATAGCATTCAAGGTTATGGGCCTAGTGCGAGAAATGTGGGATCAGTATAGCGAGTAGTACATGTTTGGCATACAAATTTGATAGACTGAATGGTGTCTTCTGCACTGTATGACTCAGTGATTTGCTGGAAGGGATACAAAGCAGATTCACCAGGGTGTTGCCTGGAAAGGAGCTTTTCAGCAATGAAGAGAGCCTGGATAAGCTCTGGTTGTTCCTTTGGAACATGGAAGGTTGAGAGGGAATCTGACAGAGACATAAGATTATGATGGACATGAACAGGGTGAATAGGCTGTTTCCTTTAAAGGGTCAGTAATACGGGGTCATGACTTTAAAGTGAAGGATAGGAGGTTTAGAGGAATTTGAGGGGTAACCTTTTCACCCATAGATGGAGGGGGACTGGAATGCACTGCTTGGGAGGATAGTTGAGATTAGAAATCTTTTAGAATTCACAATCCTTTGAAGTGTTATAATAGACAAGTGCCCAGTGTGTCTAAGTGAGATTAGTGTAGGAAGTAGTATATTATTGCTGGTACAGACTCAATGGGCTGAAGGGCCCCTTCTGTTCTGCATGATTCTATGTATCTAGCTACTCAAGATTAAGCAGCCACCAAGTGCTATGGACATTACCAGCAGGAGAACCATCAAGCAAGGGAATCAACCCTGACTCAAAAAGGATTACTGGAGAGCATGCCAAGAAGAGTACCTGGCATTGCTATAAATAAAGATTCAACCTGGTAAAGCTAAACAACAGGACCTCTTGCATGGTAAACATAAGCAGCAAATAATGGACAATCCTACAATCAATAGATTAGATCTAAACTCTGCAGTCTTGCCACATTTAGTTGTGAATGATGGTGGAGAAGTAACCAACTCACTGGAGGAGAAAGGTCCATAAATATTCCAATTCTCAATCATGGAGAAACCCAGAACATCAGTGTAAAAGGCTGAATCATATACAACAATTTTCAGGCAGATGAGTCTCACTTCTGTTGTCTCACTTCTGTTGTGGGCAAAGTCTTAGAGAGAATTGTAAGGGATAGGATTTATGAACATCTGGAGAGGAATAATGTGATCAAGGATAGTCAGCATGGTTTTGTGAAGGGCAGGTCGTGCCTCACAAACCTTATTGAATTCTTTGAGAAGGTGACTAAGGAGGTGGACGAGGGGAAAGCGGTAGATGTGGTGTATATGGATTTTAGTAAGGCGTTTGATAAGATTCACCATGGTAGACTACTTCAAAAAATACAGAGGTATGGCATTGAGGGTGAGTTGGAGATTTTGATTAGGAATTGGCTGGCTGGAAGAAGACAGAGGGTAGTAGTTGATGGTAAAGGTTCATCTTAGAGTGCCGTTACTAGCGGTGTTCCGCAAGGATCTGTTTTGGGACCATTGCTGTTTGTCATTTTTATAAATGACCTGGAGGAGGGACTAGAAGGTTGGGTGAGCAAGTTTGCGGATGATACGAAAGTCGGAGGAGTTGTTGACAGTGAGGAAGGATGTGGCAGATTACAGCGGGATATAGATAAGCTGCAGAACTGGGCAGAAAGGTGGCAAATGGAGTTCAATGTAGCTAAGTGTGAGGTGATTCACTTTGGTAAGAGTAACAAAAAGATGGGGTACTGGGCTAATGGTCGGATACTTGGTAGTGTGGATGAGCAGAGGGATCTTGGTGTCCAATTACACAGATCTTTGAAAGTTGCCACCCAGGTAAATAGTGCGGTGAAGAAGGCATATGGCATACTGGCTTTTATTGGTAGAGGAATTGAGTTCCGGAGTCCTGAGGTCATGTTGCAGTTGTATAAGACTCTGGTGCGGTCGCATCTGGAGTATTGTGTGCAGTTTTGGTCGCCATACTATAGGAAGGATGTGGAGGCACTGGAACAGGTGCAGAGGAGGTTTACCAGGATGTTGCCTGGTATGGTAGGAAGATCGTATGAGGAAAGGCTGAGGCACTTGGGGTTGTTTTCATTGGAGAAAAGAAGGTTTAGGGGTGACTTGATAGAGGTGTACAAGATGATTAAGGGTTTAGATAGGGTTGACCATGAGAACCTTTTTCCACGTATGGAGTCAGCTATTACGAGGGGGCATAGCTTTAAATTAAGGGATGGTAGGTATAGGACAGATGTTAGGGGTAGGTTCTTTACTCAGCGAGTCGTGAGTTCATGGAATGCCCTGCCAGTAGCAGTGGTGGACTCTCCCTCTTTATGGGCATTTAAGCGGGCATTGGATAGGCATATGGAGGATAGTGGGCTAGTGTAGGTTAGATGGACTTGGATCGGCGCAACATCGAGGGCCAAAGGGCCTGTACTGCGCTGTATTCTTCTATGTTCTATGTTCTATAAGTGCTGAGTGGGTGATCCATCTGGCTCTCTTCCAGAGATCCCCAACATCACGGATGTTCGACATCAGCCAATTCAATTTACTTCAAGTAATGTCAGGAAATGGCTGAGGGACTGCACATTGCAAAGGCTATGGTCCCTAACAATATTCCAGCAACAGTACTGTAGGCATGTACTCCAGAATCTGCCCACCCCTAACCAAGTTGTTCCTGTAAAAGTACAACATTGCCTTCTATCCTGCAAAATGGAAAATTAATCAGGTATGTTCTCTTCACAAAAAGCAGGACATATCCAACCTAGTCAACAATTCCACTATTAGTTGACTGTCAATCACCAGTAAATTGATGGATTGTGTCATCAACAGTAGAATCAAGCTACACTTAGAGTCATAGAGATGTATAGCACGAAAACAGACCCTTCAGTACAACTCATCCATGCTGACCAGATATCCTAACCTAATCTAGCCCCATTTGCCAGCACTTAGTCCATATCCCTTTAAGCCCTTCCTATTCATATACCCATCCAGATGCCTTTTAAATGCTGTAATTGTACCAGCCTCCAAAACTTCCACTGACAACTAATTCCATACATATACCACCCTCTGTGTGAAAATGTTGCCGCTTAGATCCCTTTTACATCTTTCCCCTCTCACCCTAAACCTATGCCCTCTAGTATTGGACTCATCCACCCCAGGGAAAAGATCTTGTCTATTTATCCCAACTATGCCCTTTATGGTTTTATAAATCTTTATAGGGTCACCCCTCAGTCTCTGACGCTCCAGGGAAAACAGCCCTAGCCTATTCAGCCTCTCACCATAGCTCAAATCCTCCAAACCTGGCAACATCCTTATACATCTTTTCTGAATACTTTCAAATTTCACAATATCCTTCCAATAGGAAGGAGATCAGAATTGCACACAATATTCTAAAATTGGCCTAACCAATGTCCTGTACAGCCACAATATGACCTCCCAATTCGTATACTCCAATGCTCTGACCAATAAAGGCAAGCACACCAAATGACTTCTTTACTATCCTATCAACCTGTGGCTCTACTTTCAAGAAAATATGAACCTGCATTCCAAGGTCTCTTTGTTCTGCAACACTTCCCAGGACCTTACCATTAAGTGTATAAGTCCTGCTCAGTAATAACTTGCTTATTGACACTTAGCTTGGATTCTGCAAGAGACACTCTGACCTCATTCCAGTCTCAGTTCAAACATGGAGGAAAACAGCTGAATTCCAGAGATGAGCTGAGAGTGACTACCCTTAACATCAAGGCCACATTTGACTGAGTGCGACATCAAAGGGCTCTCGGAAAATTAGTGTTAATTAGAGTCAAAGGAAAATCTGTCCACTGGTTGGAGTCATACCAATGACACATGAGGACAGTTGTTGTTGGAGGTCAGTTATCTCATCTCCAGGACATCTCTTTAGGCATTTCTCAGGGTAGTGCTCTACTTTTAACCATCGTCAGCAGCTTCTACAATGATCTTCCCTGCATTGTAAGGTCAGATGTGGGGATATTTGCTGATGATTCCACAATGTTCAGCGCCATTTGTGACTCCTCAAATACTGAAGTAGTCCACGTCCAAACGCAGCAAGACCAGGATATTATCTCTGAATGTTACTTGCCACACAAGAGCCAGACAATGAATAAATCCAGAAGGGAGAATCTAATCATTACACCTTGACATTCAATAATATTACCATAATTGAATGCCCCATTACTAATATTCTGGTGGTTACCACTGACCAGTCCAATCAGAACTAATCAATATAAATGTCTGGCTAAATGGTCAACCAGTTCTCATAAAGGTTGATAACAGTGCAGCTGTAAGAGTGTTTGCAGAACCAGTCTTTAACAAGATTTGCTCTCGATTCCAACCCTTAAATTTGTAAAAGATTTCTGCCAGACTGAGAATGTTAGGTTAAGGGTACAAAATCCAATCTCCTATGAGAAGCAGTGAGTGCAGTGACCACTGATTGTAGTGAAAGGCTCATACCTAAGCTTGAAGGGGCAGCTTTGTTTTGGGGTTTTGCTGTGAGCTGACCTAGGGTTCCTCTGCTCAGGATATGTCTGCGCTTACCCAATCTCAAGTGGTATTTCCCAAGCTCAGTCAGACAGGTGAGAGTGTCAACTTCCACTGGGATACCCTGTAGCTCACATGCTCTACTTGCTGCACTTTCTAATAGCAAAGCCAATTGTAGTGCCTGTTTGAAATTCAGTTAGGTTTTAGCTAGTAGGCGCATTTGTATGATTATGTCATTAATCTCAAATACCAAATGGTCTCTCAGCACCTCATTCAGGATTAACCCAAAATCAATTACTTCTGCCAGTTGTTTTAACCTTGTCAAAAGTCCTGATACAGATTTCCCTGGCTCTTGAACTGCTGAATAAAACTGATAGCATTTCAGAATTAGAGGAGGCTTGGGTTGCAATATTCCTTAACTAAATCCGTCAAGTCTTGAAAGGTTTTAATACCTGGTCCCTCAAGGAAAGTTAGGCTCCTAATCACCAGGTCTGCAAGCAGTCAGAAAGATTACTCATTGCTTATCATCTGCCCCAGTGTTATTTGCCCAGAAAAAATATCACATTCTTTCCATATACTGGGCCCTGTCTTCAATGGCAGATCGAACGAATCAAGTTTTCTAAATAAAGGCACGATCCCAGAAATGCTTACACCAAATCAAAGACAACTGTTGAGAGCAATTTTCTTCAGGAGCGTACTGTTTTCTGTCATTGCCACTGAAATAACTGCACAGAGGCCAGTATCCCATCATCAAGTCACCCTATATATACATGTGCACTGTACATGGACTCTGACCGGCTAGCTCAAAGCAAGTCCCTAGAGTGAGGAGAGGCACTTATTTTTCCAATTTTACCACCTGACTATCTCTCTCTCTCTCTCTCAGGATCGACCTTTACATGAGATATATGGAAAATACAAGATTTTTTGGCCAAAAATAAGGGTGACTTATACATGAGTTCAACTTATGCATAAGTATATACGGTAGCTTCTTAGCCATTTCCTTATTTACTATTGTAAATTCTCCTGTCTCTACCTGCAGCAGATGTGTACTTGTCTTTGTACTTTTTTAAAGTCCTTTTACTCTTTCTTGACAGTTTACATCCAAATGCCATTCTCCCTTTCTTTATCAGTTTTTTGGTCCTCCCTTGCTGAATTCTAATATTCTCCCAATCCTCAGGCTAACTATTGTTTTGGCAATTTTATAACCTGTTCTTTCATCTTTTGCCATCTTTAACTTTATTTCTTAACAACAGTTCATTCTCTTTCCTGCTAGTTCTTATGATGTAATATATGTGTTTTTTTAAATTACATGGCATTGTCTACTTTTTCAATATATTTCAGTCACATCACACACTGTAAACTTTAGCTACAAATTCTGTCTAATGATCGTATACTCCACAACCACCTACAGACATACACACACTCTTACAGACCCATACACTCACACACACCCTCTCTCATGCACAAGCTCTCTCTCATATGCTCACACATGCACTCCCACACTCACGTGCACACACGCACCCTCTCACAGACTTATACCCCTTTACACTCACACTCATACACATACATACATTCTCAGACACTCATAAGCCCCCATGCACACACACCCACATGCACACACACAGATATACGTTTGTGGGGTGAATTTGCAATTGTATAATTACATTTTATTTTGCTCAAGAACTACCTAAATCAATGTAAGATTCTGTAAATCCCTTTTTTAGATTAGAATCAGTCTGAACATTGTGGCACAAACAGTCCCACACAGGCCATCTCAGACTTTCAATGCATTATCTGGGCCGAAATGGCACCTACTGTTAAAGTTCAGATGAGAATATAACTTTTAAAAAGTTCTGCTATTTACATATGAAAGAACTGAAACATGGTCACTCTAAAAGATGAGAGACTTAACAAACAATCCAGGTCTTTTTCGATATATAATTTCAGTTACATCACACTATAAACTTTTGTTATAAATTCTGTGTCATATGATCTTATACTCCACAACCACCCGATGAAGGAGCAGCACTCCGAAAGCTAATGCTTCCAAATAAACCTGTTGGACTATAACCTGGTATTGTATGATTTTTAATTTTTAATTTATTCCTGCTATTCATTCAACTTCTTCCCCATTTTTCTTGTGTTTAGCTCACTTTAGGGACCTCAGGTGGCAATGAGGCAGGATGGTTATCCATAGATCTTCCAACCTCAGATTTAATTGGGAAAGAGTTAGGATAGTAGCAAGGGCCCCAAACAACTCCCTCCTTAATAATTTAATGACCTCCCTCCTCCAAATTCACCTCAGGGGAGGTCACCCTGTCAATCACACCAACTTAATTTGAATCTGCATGTTGCTACAAGATATTACTAAAATTTAAAGCAAACTGTCCAGAAACAATTTCCCTCTCCTTTATTTGTTGAATGTCACTAATTTGTACTCAATCTCAATGATCCTGAGGCACATTCAAGTCAGAGATTGTAGTTGAGTTGATTCTATACACTCACAGTTCCCAAATTCCCACATTTTGCAGTGATGACACACAACTCTCCTGCCATGTCTTTAGTTTAGATAACGTACATTATTTGCAAGGGATGGAAATGGTGCATAGTGCTGATAATAAGGAATTGGATCTATATATTGAAGAGAGGGTTTTAAATCAGATGGATAAGAGATGAAATCTGTTCACATGGAGGTAAAAATCATCAAGTGGCAGTGAACGTTGGTAAGAACTATTTATCGGCTATATTGTGGGGCATGGTTTAAATAAAGGAATTAGAGGTTCGAATAACAAGGGCAATGAAGATATCATGGACGACCTCAAACTGCATATAGATTGGATAAATATATTGAGTGCTAATTCTGTGGAGCATAAATTCTTGGCATTGTACAAGATATTTTTTGAGAGTAATATGATCAGGAACCAACAATGGAGCAGTATTTAAGATCTAGCATATAATGTGAAAGAGTGGATTAATAATTTCATTGCAAAGGAAATTTGATGAAGACTGACCATAATATCACAGTATTTCATATTAAATGTAAAAATTATTTGGTTTCATCTGAAATTAGGGTTTTAAATTGAAACAAGAGAAAGTATGAAGATACGAAGAGTAAGATATTTGTGGTGGATTGTGAAATACATTTCAAAGTACCGTAGTAGACAATGTTAAAATCTTCTTCCTGACCTCTCCGCCCCCACCCCAGTCTGACCTATCACCCTCACCTTGACCTCTTTCCACCTATCACATTTCCGACGCCCCTCCCCCAAGTCCCTCCTCCCTACCTTTTATCTTAGCCTGCTGGACAAACTTTCCTCATTCCTGAAGAAGGGCTCATGCCCGAAACGTCGATTCTCCTGCTCCTTGGATGCTGCCTGACCTGCTGCGCTTTTCCAGCAACACATTTTCAGCAATGTTAAAAATCACACAATACCAGGTTATGCTCCAACAGGTTTATTTGGAAACACTAGCTTTCGGAGCACTGCTTCATCATCAGGTGATTACGAAGCAGGACCATAAGATACAGAATTTATAGCAAAGATTATAGTGTCATGCAACTAAAATGATATATTTTTAAAAACCTTGATTGTTGTTAAGTCTTTCATCTTTTAGAATGGGTTACTGGTTTCGGTTCATTAATATGTAAATCCCAGAACTTCTTTTAAGTCACATTCTCAAGATAAGTTAAAGTTTTATTGACAAAAAATGATCTCTCAGCTCAGACAATGCATTAAAGGTGTGAGATCAGAGTCTGTCTGTATCCCAATCTTGTCTCAGACTGGTTCTATCTCCAAAATGGAATTTACAAAACATTATATGGATTGACTGTCTGCATTCACTGCCTACTGGTTGTGTATTTTTTGAGCAAAATAGAATGTATCTATAAATATAATTCTGCAAATACAATTTCACCCCACAGACTTACATGTGTGTGTGTGTGTGCGTATGCAGAAGAGAGAGACAGAGAGAGTGAGCGTGTGCATGTGAGTGTGTGAATGTGAGTATGAGCAATGTGAAAGAGTGTTCGTTTATGTGTGTGCAAGCTTGGGAAAGTGTGTGTGTGAGTGTGATGGGGTATAAGCCTGTGAGAGGGTGCATGTGTATTTGAGAGAGTGTATAGTGTGGTGGGGTCACTTGTAGTGTCACATGAATCCAAGGTGCCGGTTGGGCCATCGTCATGGGTACTGAATTGGCTATCAGTCTCTGCTCGGCCATTTTGTGTTGTTGCCTGTCCCAAAGTCCATCTTGCAGGATGATCACCTGAAGATGTGAGGCCGAATGTCCCAGACCGCTGAAGTGTTCCCTGACTGGGAGAGAACAACCCCGTCTAGTGATTGTTGTGCGGTGTAAATTCACCCGTTGCTGTATTGTCTGCTTGGTCCCGCCAAAGTACCATGCCTCAGGGAAGCCTTGCCTGCAGCATATGAGATCGACAATGTAGCCAAGTCACATGAGTACCTGCCATGTACATGTGGGTGGTGTCCCCACATGTAATGGTGGTATCTGTATTGACACTGACACTGCACTATACATTCTTTCTCACACACAAACACACATATTCACACACTTACATGCTCACAGTGGGCAATACCGACATATCCTACTTTACCTACATATTTGGAAACTTAACTACCTAATATGACATGGAATTAAACTTAAATGATCTACACATGTAATTATTCGCTCCATGGAACATTCATAACTGCCTCTATATATTTACTACAAGCACGGCAGATTCAATATTTAATATGAAGCCCACTGCAGATAAAATTAGCTAAATAGCCTCCTTCTGTGCTGTCACAATTCTGAGATTCTGAATTATATACTTTTCTTTCATTTACTTGTGGGACATGGGCATCGCTGACTGGCCAGCATTTATTGCCTGTCCCTAATTACCCTTGAGATGGTGATGGTGAGCTACCTTCTTAAGGCATTGCAGACTATGGGCTGTAGATATGCCCAAAATGTCTTCAGGGAGGGAATTCCAGGATTTTGATGCAGCTAAAATGAAGGAATGGTGAAAGGAGGGGAACTTGCAGATATTGATGCTCCCATAGATCTGCTGCCCTTGTCCTTCTAGGTGGAAGTCATTGTGAATTTAGAAGGTACTGTGGAGGGATTCTTGGTGAAATTCTGCAGTACATCTTGTAGTTAGTACACACTGCTGCTCCTAAGTCGGTGATGGAGGGGAGTGGATGCTTGCGATGTGGTGCCTATGAAGCAGGCTGCTTTGTCCTGGATGGTGTCAAGCTTTTGCGTGTTGTTGGAGTTGCACCCATCCACGCAAGTTTTAAATAACAAAAGCTTAAAACGACTATCTATCTATTACAATTACATCATATAGGAAAGATATAGAGGCTTCGGAGAGGGTTTACCAGGATGCTGCCTAGACTGGAAGGCTTGTCTTACAAAGAAAGGCTGACAAAGCTTGGACTTTTCTCTCTGGAGAGAAGGAGGAAGACAGGTGACCTGATTGAGGTATACAAGGTAAGGAGAGGCATGGATAGAGTCGATAGCCAGAGACTTTTCCCCAAGACAGGACTGACTGGCACAAGGGGCCATAGTTTTAAGGTGATAGGAGGAAGGAATAGAGAAGACATCAGAGGTAAGTTCTTTACACAGAGAGTTGTGAATGCATTGGAATGTATTGCCAGAGGTGATGCTGGAAGCAGAGTCATTAGAGACTTTTAAGTGACTGCTGGACGTACACCTGGACAGCAGTGAATTGAGGGATGCGTAGATTAGGTTATTTCATTTTAGATTAGGAAAAGTCTTGGCACAACATCATAGGCCAAAGGGCCTGTTCTGTGCTGTACTTTTCCACGTTCTATGTTCTATGTAGCTCACAGGATGACATTTCACTCATGAAGAGTAATGGCAAGTTTGGGCTCAAGTTGCTGATCCAAAGGAAATTCTAGGCCTGGAGTTTGTTGGGCTCGAGGGAAGAAACCCACGCAGACACGGGGAGAACGTGCAAACTCCACACAGTCAGTCGCCTGAGGCGGGAATTGAACCCAGGTCTCAGGCACTGTGAGGCAGCAGTGCTAACCACTGTGCCACCGTGCCGCCCACAAATCTCAGGACTGTAGAGGGAATCGAGGCCACAAATTAGTGAAGTGGGCTAGGTGGGAACAGGAGAGGAGAATGGAAAAGGGGCTCAAAGACACAAGTGGGGAGGTGCTTTCTGCAGCCACCCAGCTGTGGCTTTCAACCCCTAACCAATGAAGGGCCGTTCAACAAATTAGAATAAGGAACCCATTCTGAGTATGTGAGAGATTGGCGCAGCTTCCATTTAATCCTTGAGCTGCCAGTAAATTGAAGTGAATCAGAGGGACTGAGCGTCAATTGATGCATTAAAAGCCAACAGCATCTATGGATCCTGTCTTATAGAACATAGAACATAGAACAATACAGCGCAGTACAGGCCCTTTGGCCCTCGATGTTGCGCCGATCCAAGCCCACCTAACCTACACTAGCCCACTATCCTCCATATGCCTATCCAATGCCCGCTTAAATGCCCATAAAGAGGGAGAGTCCACCACTGCTACTGGCAGGGCATTCCATGAACTCACGACTCGCTGAGTAAAGAACCTACCCCTAACATCTGTCCTATACCTACCATCCCTTAATTTAAAGCTATGGCCCCTCGTAATAGCTGACTCCATACGTGGAAAAAGATTCTCACTGTCGACCCTATCTAAACCCCTAATCATCTTATACACCTCTATCAAGTCACTCCTAAACCTTCTTTTCTCCAATGAAAACAACCCCAAGTGCCTCAGCCTTTCCTCATACGACCGATCCATATGCACCACATCTACCGCTTTCCCCTCGTCCACCTCCTTAGTCACCTTCTCAAAGAATTCAATAAGGTTTGTGAGGCACGACCTGCCCTTCACAAAACCATGCTGACTATCCTTGATCACATTATTCCTATCCAGATGTTCATAAATCCTATCCCTTACAATTCTCTCTAAGATTTTCCTGATTGAATACTGACGAAAAATAATCATTCAGTGTCTCCCCAATCTCTTCAGCCTCCACACGCAACTTCCCACTACTATCCTTGACTGGACCTATTCCTACCCTAGTCATTCTTTTATTCCTGACATACCTATAGAAAGCCTTAGGGTTTTCCCTAATCCTACCAACTAAGGACCTTTCATGTCCCCTCCTTGCTGCTCTTAGCTCTCTCTTCAGGTCCTTCCTGGCTACCTTATAACTCTCAATCGCCCCAATTGAACCTTCACGCCTCATCTTTACATAGGCCGCCCTCTTCCATTTAACAAGGGATTCCAATTCCTTATTAAACCAAGGCTCCCTCACACGACCCTTTGCTCCCTGCCTGACGGGCACATACTTAATCAAGGACACTCACTAGTTGCTCCTTGAACAAGCTCCACATATCAATTACACCCTTGCCTTGAAGCTTACTTTTCCAGGCCACACATCCTAAGTCATGCCTCACAGCATCATAATTTCCCTGCCCCCATCTATAACTCTTGCCCTGTAGTGCACACTTATCCCTCTCCATCACTAGAGTAAAGGTCACCGAATTGTGGTCACTGTCCCCAAAGTGCTCACCTACCTCTAATTCTAACACCTGGCCTGGTTCATTACCCAGAACCAAATCCAGTATGGCCTCACCTCTTGTTGGCCTATCTACATATTGTGTCAGGAAACCCTCCTGCACACATTGGACAAACACTGACCCATCTAACGAACTTGAGCTATAGCTTTCCCAATTAATATCAGGAAAGTTAAAGTCCCCCATAACAACCACCCTATTACTTTCACTCTTCTCTTGAATCATCCTCGCAATCCTTTCTTCTACGTTTCTAGGACTATTAGGAGGCCTGTAAAAAACTCCTAACAGGGTGACCTCACCTTTCCTATTCCTAACCTCAGCCCAAACTACCTCAGATGGCGAGTCTTCATCCATCGTCCTTTCCACAGCTGTAATACTATCTTTGACAAGCAATGCCACACCTCCCCCTCTTTTACCCCCACCTCTGACCCTACTAAAACATTTAAACCCTGGAACCTGCAACAGCCAATCCTGTCCCTGTTCTACCCATGTCTCCGTAATAGCCACAACATCGAAATCCCAGGTACCAACCCACGCTGCAAGTTCACCTACCTTATTTCGTATACTTCTTGCATTGAAGTATACACACTTCAAACCACTTTCCTGTTTACAGGCACCCTCCTTTGAAATTGATGCCATGTTCCTAACCTCCCTACATTCCAGGTCCTGCACCCTAAAGCTACAGTCTGGGTTCCCATGCCCCTGCAGAGTTAGTTTAAACCCCCCCCCCCCCAAGAGCACTAGCAAACCTCCCACCAAGGATACTGGTGCCCCTCAGGTTCAGGTGTAGACCATCCTGTTTATAGAGGTCCCACCTTCCCCAGAAAGAACCCCAGTTATCCAAATGCCGGAATCCCTCCCTCCTGCACCATCCCTGTAGCCACGCATTTAACTGTTCTCTCTCCCTATTCCTCGACTCTCTATCACGTGGCACGGGTAACAAACCAGAGACAACAACTCTGTTCGTTCTAACTCTGAGCTTCCAACATAGCTCCCTGAAAGCCTGCCTAACATCCTCAGCGCTCCTCCTACCTATGTCATTGGTGCCAATGTGGACCACGACTTCGGGCTGCTCCCCCTCCCCCTCCCCCTTAAGGACCCGGAAAACACGATCAGAGACATCACGTACCCTTGCACCTGGGAGGCAACATACCAAACGTGAGTCTTAAACTCTTCTGCCCTTCCACTTAATTGGGGAGGTTTTCCCAATACTGTGACTGGCTGCATAAAATCCATAAAATCGGTGCTGTTCTAATCTCTCAGTACCAATTGTTCCAACAGACAAGATAATTATTTTCAGATTATGATAGCCATCATAGCAACAACTCCACTATTAAGTAATGGCAATGCAGAACCACAACAGAGACATGTGGAATGCATATGTCTGGTAATGCTGGCTCTCTGAACATGGACATATACCAGCTCTCTGACCTTGCTCCTCATGTTCTGAATCAAGATAGTGCAGGATACAAAACCAAGAGGAAAGATAGCAAGAAAGAAAGCCAACCAGTAAAAAAGAAAGTTTTGGCAGAACCACCTCTTGTGATGATAACGTCAAATTGCACCAAAAAGAAAGATTACAGTGTCTGAAATAATGACTGTGTAATTATCTAAAGAGAGATAACGCTAAAAAGTAGAATTGATGTTACTCATTTCATACTGAGAAATTTTGACTGTTGCAGTGTGTTGCAATTTAGTCATTGAGGAAATTACATTCATTTGCTGCTCATGTACTTGATAAGATAATTTTGAATTAGGACGTAAATGTTGGAACAAATTGGATTTAGATGTTTGTTGCTATTATGTACTACTTTAATTTTGTGAGTTAAGAAGGGGAAAATATGCTAACTCCTTTTTAGAGTTTTATTCGTGAGCTGTCTGGTGCTGTGGTGTCAGGCAGTCTGCGGGCTGGTTTTATTTAGATTTGTTTTAATGCATGTCTATAACTTTGAAATAGAGCTAGAGGTAGATATCCAATGAAACAGAGAGACGGAACAAGCCAGAAAATCAGTGGGCTAGAATGAGTGTGGTTTATGCCAGAGGGAAAGTGGCTGGGTACTGAGCTTAGGGAACTCATGCAATTGCTCTGATGTTAAATGATTTGTGTGTTTCATTTGTAGCTTGTTGTATGTATCTAGGGAAGAGATACTGGCTGAATGAAAAAGGCATCTGCACAGATATTTGCTTAAAGGAATCTAGTCACAGCTTGTCAGCCTGAGTAAGGATCCTTAGGGTGGAGATAATGGTGACTCTTTACTGATATTTGGGTGTTTGTAAGAATATTTCTGGGACTGAGAAATAGAACAAATTTTTTTTTTTTTTCTGGTGTTTCTAATTAAGTTTTCCAACCTTTTTATATTCAATGCTCATGTTTATCTAGTTCATGCTTCTGCCTGCCATTTAATAAATGTTTTATTCTTTGTGTTAAAAGTACACTGCAGCTTCTGTCAATGCAATCAGTAACTGTCTCTGTGGTTAAAAATAATCAAAGCTAGAATCTAACAGACCAGGTTTAACTCTTGGATCTGACTTGTCCAGTATTAACATGTTAGAAAAATAACGTTATTAAGGTCCCAGCATGAGTACTGGGTTGAAAGAATGTGTGGAAATTTGAAAGTGGGTTTCGAAAAGGTATTTTCCATCTTCAGCTGTCATGTTTTGCAATCACAGTAATCATGGCTCCCTAGATTGCATGCACTTTGATAATGGTCAATATCTTGGCTTTGTTGTCAAATTGTACAACTGTTCCGCTTCTTAAGCAATCCACAACGTTGCTCCTATGTCTCCCATTTTTTCAGCTGCCTTCAATTTTACTAGTCAATAATTAATGTTCCAGTTTCTTTTTGTTGGAATGTAGGAAGAAATTAATTAAGAGATGAGATGTACTATGATACCTTGGACACCAATCTAAATAGAGTCTGCTGAATGGTGGTGATTGTAATGCTCTTTTCTCTCTTGGCCGCTCTCTAAACAAGTTAGTGCCATTCCCCTAAAAATGTCCAAAATCAAGTCTTTTTGTAAAAAATGTTGTGCAAGGAACAGCAAGGTACACTGATACATGTATTGGTATGAAACAGGTGTACAGTAGTATCAACTGGAGTTTATATTTAGAAGTAGAGGTAAAATACATGTGTGATTTCAATGAACAGAGACCAGTAACTTTGGGGATTCTGTGCACTGTGGAGATAATGGTGTTGTTTTAAATGGATGAGAAGGTCATTTGCAACAGTAAATTAAAGACATCAGGATCATTTTTCACATTTTCAGAAAAATCATTTTTGAGTGACATTCATGGCACCCAGTATGCTAGGAAGACTTTTATGGGGAACCAATCCAGAAAGCTTCATTGTGCTATGTTGCTCAGCTCTCCCATTACCACCAAAACTAATTAATCCTTAAATTGCACAAGCTTTCATCCCTCTTATACAATTGATTTTCTTTTTTCTCTAGTACTTGTGGCATCCAGTCACTCATCTAAGAAGAGACTATCACTGGAAACCCTCAGCTACACCTCTACCCGTGGAGAATGCACTTGCAATGATTTTATCTGCACTAATTGGTATTTCATCTGGACTAGATGAATTAGGTTGGATTAGCACAATCTGGCGAGTATGTCACTGACATGTTATAGAGTAATAGAAGTGTACAGCACAGAAACAGGCCTTCGGTCCAATTTATCCATGCCGACCAGATATCCTGAATTAATCTAGTCGCAGTTGCCATCATTTGGCCTGTATCCCTCTAAACCTTTCCAATTCATTACCCATCCACATGTATTTTAAATGTTGTAATTGTACCAACCTCTACCACTTCCTGCGGTAGTTCATTCAATACACATATCACCCTCTGCATGAAACATGCTCCTTAGGTCCTTTTTAAAGCTTTCCTTTCTCACTTTAAACTTATGCCTTCTAGTTTTGAACTCCCCTACTCTGGGAAAAAGACCTTGGCTAGTCACTCTATCCATGCCCCTCATAATTTTATAAACCTCTATGAGGTCACCCTTCAGCCTCTGATACTCCAGGGAAAATAGCCTCAGCCTCATCAGCCTCTCCCTATTGCTCAAACATTCCAACCCTAGCAACATCCTTGTAAATATTTTTTGTGCTCTTTCACGTTTAATAACATCTTTCCTACAGCAGGGAAACCAGAATTGAACACAATATTTCAAAAGTGACCTAACCAATGCCCTATACAGCTGCAACATGAAATCCTAATCCGATCCTCAATATCTCTGCAGCTGGTTCAGGAAGAAACTTCCCAGGTTTCAAGTGCTCAGAGAATGGTCAAAAACTACACTGCTCAACTCCAGAAGGCAGTCTATAAACTGGAATAGAAGAACTGTGAAGTCCATTAACATTAGCAGTATTGACTTGACTCCAGCATGCCTGGCTATGTTCATGGAGAAACAAGCGCCCATCATGGAAAGTCAGATCGAACGCACACAGTACCCAACAGGTATGAGCATAGAGGTAAAAACAATGACTGCAGATGCTGGAAACCAGATTCTGGATTAGTGGTGCTGGAAGAGCACAGCAGTTCAGGCAGCATCCAAGGAGCTTCAAAATCGACATTTCGGGCAAAAGCCCTTCATCAGGAATAAGGGCTTTTGCCCGAAACATCGATATCACTGCTCCTAGGATGCTGTCTGAACTGCTGTGCTCTTCCAGCACCACTAATCCAGGTATGAGCATAGATTTGCATTCACTAATAAAAACTGTTCCTTTTTATTTTTCTGTATTTTTGATTGTGAATTGAAATTGGAAAATAACTGTTTTAAAACCAAGAACTTTGAAAGATTGTTACACTTCTTAAACGCATATGACACTCATCATAAGTACGATTTACACAGCAGCTTGTTCAAGCAGCAGTGGAAGTCTGGTAACAGACAAGCTGGAGCAAAGGGACTGTGTACAAATGGAGCTTTAGCTAGCAACAAATATCTAATCGTTCTAGGACTAGTCACCAATTATTGATGACAAAGGCCGCCTGCTTGTCAATAACTGTGATTGGTTTCCATGTTGCTGAACAGTTTAAGGATATGCATGTTTGGGAAGAGCAGGAAAGGCAAGAACAGTCAGTCTCTTTTCTCTAATGCAAAAAAAACCTTAGGCCTGAAGAAAGCCAATTTGTTTTCCCCTCAGCAGTTCCTGCAAGCTATGGGTCTTACCCAGAAAGTCAGAAGCTTGATCAGTGTGGACCAACCAACTGTATCATCTGCAAGCAAGTGAAAGCATCTGGCAAAGGTGAATCAAGGAGCAACATGCCCTGACATGTCAAAAGGATCATCTCAGCAAAGCCTGTGAAACAAGGCCATTGAACATCATTAGTGAGAGTCTCTGGTGAAGCGCTGGTGGTATGTCCTGCCTCGCTATTTATAGATCTTGGTTTCTTAAGGTGGGTGATGTCATTTCTGGTTCTCTTTTTCAAGGGACGTAGATGGGGTCTAAATCGATGTGTTTATTGATGAAGTTCTGGTAAGAATGCCAGGCCTCCAGGAATTCTTGTGCGTGTTTTTGTTTCTCTTCTCCTAGGATATGTGTGTTGTTCCAATCAAAGTGGTGCCCTTCTTTGTATGCGTACTAGTGATAGTGGGTCGTGACTTTTGGTGGCTAGTTGGTGTTCATATATCCTGGAGGCAAGTTTTCTGCTTGTTTATATGATGTGGTGCTTTTTACACCTCTTGCAAGGTATTTTGTAAATGACATTAGTTTTGCTGGTAGTATCTAATAGATCCTTTAGGTTCATTAGTCGCTGTTTAAGTGTGTTGCTAGGTTTGTGGGCTACCATGATGCCAAGGAATCTGAGTAGTCTGGAAGTCATTTCTGACTTTAACTTGTATGCCAATACCAAGAATGACTCCAGAAATAACAGGTCTTGATTTCTGGTGTGCTACCCTAAGTGAGGCATAACACTTCACTGTGGTAATACGTGCTCAGCATCAATCGAAAGCTGGACCCTGGTATCATTCTAAGTGCCATTTCCTCTCAGAAACCAGGGTGTTGCCAGCAGTCATCCATAGGAAGGAGACACAAAACTCTCAGATGCTTTTTCTAATAAACCTTCTAGAGATGTGCTGGAGGGTTAGCCTGAATCTAGACTTGACATTCTTAGCAGGTCTCTACGCTGTAACTCCACTAGGAACAACTGCCCACATCATCCAGGCTAACAGGGCCAACAGTGAGCTCCCTTCAACCTGGATGTGGAAGTTGAGGCTACACTTAGATTCAGTACAAGGTAAGACCTTTCTGAGAGCACATAGATGGCACATCATTGTAAATTATCTTGCATTTTTGTAAACATATATGTGTTATGAAGGTGTAAGGGGTACTGTACCTTTAAGAGAGTTAAAAGCCAGCAGAACTACCTGACACAACACTAAGTGTTCTGAACCAGGTAACAATGTAACATTTGGTTGAACAGCTATATTAGCTGGGTTGCCTGGAGACAAAAAAAATTCAAATTTGGCCAATCAGTTTAAATTATGCCCCAAAATACCAAACTCCAATCAAGTTTGAATTTAGAATTTTGACAATATCAGCACAATGAAATGATCCGATGTTTTGAAAAATAAATTGAACATTTGGGGGAGAAATACCAAAAGATCAACAGATATAGGCTGCCAATAAGAACTCTCTGAAAGGTACCTGTCTGGAGAAGGAGTTTGTACAGGAAAAAAGATCGACACCAACCTGGACAGAGGAAGATACCAAAACAGCTGGCTGGTTTTGAAATTTGAATCTTCCTATAAATCTTAATCGGGGGTTTTATCGGACCAGTATTATAGAAGGGAAAGTAAAAGATAGGTTAGAGAAAGGAGTTTTAAATAGTTGTTAGTTAATTATTCTCTGTTAGACTTCAAAAAATTAAAATTGTTAATTTTTACTTTAAATAATTGCTTTTGGGATAGTTCTTTGCCTCTTGAATTTTAACAGATTATAGCACAGGTTAAATCATTTCTGTATCGCAAGCTTAAATTATCAGGGGGGGTTACCCTGTGTCATAACATATGCAATTGTACTATTAAAATGTCTGCTCCAATATCATTGTTGATGTCTGGTTAAGGTACATATTTGTGAGGCATGAGGAGCCTTATCAAATAGCCCAAGGATGAAAGATGTTGTCATAGCCACACATTGCTCATCTCTACCAAGGGACTGACACCATGCCCACACACAGTTTCATTACACCTACATATGGAAAACACTAAGGCTTAAAGCCATTGGTAGAAACTGTGATAGGGCTTGGTCTGCATACATGTTCCATGCCTACACGCACCTGTGGATAAGAGTAAGGGATTGGTAATAATTCCATACATTTTTGGAAGCAAAGGTTCATTCTGTCAATCAGATTTTCAAGGGAGCACGCTGCTATCAAGGCTGTGATATATACAATGCACAGTTCACAAGTCCACTCTCCTTCATTGCGCTACTCCTCTCAACAGACAATTGCACTAGGTACTGGCTCTCTCAGGATAAATATTGTCTATAGGATGCTCGAGCATTTAAAAGGACAATTTAGCAGACTATGCAAACTCTGAAACTTCGAAGACTAATTGATGATGAGTCAATTGGAGATAGATATTGAAACATTTATTCAGCAATGAACAGGTCAAGAATTACAAAAACAGAGGTCCCAGAGAGTGTTGCTGAATAAAGAAACCTTAGACTGCAGGTTCATAGTTCCTTTAAAGTAGAGCTGCAGGTCGATAGGATAGTGAAGAAGGCATTTGGTATGCTTTCCTTTATTGGTCAGAGCATTAAGTATAGGAGTTGGGAGGTCACATTGTGACTGTACAGGACATCCATTAGGCACTTTTGGAATATTCCATGCAATTCTGGTCTCCTTCCTATTGGAAGGATGTTGTGAAGCTTGAAAGGGTTCAGAAAAGATTTACAATGACGTTGCCAGAGTTGAGCTACAGGGAGAGGCTAAGTAGCTTGGGGCTGCTGTTCCTGAAGCATCAGATGCTGAGGGGTGATCTTATAAAGGTTTATAAAATCATGAGGGGCATGGATAGGATAAATAGACAAGGCATTTTCCCTGGAGTGGGGGAGTCCAGAACTAGAGAGATTAGGTGTAGGATGAGAGGGGAAAAATTTAAAAGGAACCTAAGGGGCAACTTTTTCACACAGAGGGTGGTGCATGTTTAGAATGAGCTGCCAGAGGAAGTGGTGGAGGCTGGTACAATTACAGCATTTAAAAGGCCTCTGGATGGTTATATGAATACGAAGGGTTTAGAAGGATATAGGCCAAATGCTGGCAGATGGGACTAGATTACGTTAGAATATCTGGTCAGCATGGACGAGTTGGACCAAAGGGTCTGTTTCTGTGCTGTACATCTCTATGACTCTAAATGCTCTATTTGCCGTGTAAGCAACAGAAGATTAAACAATGAAAGGAAGTTAAAACTGAACTTATTATCCTGAAAGTGGCTTTCTCAAACTTGCTTCCTTGGGTATTCCTACTCATCAAATTCCTGTCCTCTTCTTCATCCTCAGAAAATTGCTGTCAATACCCAATTTTGACTGTTTCCACAACAATTATCCTTTGTTGGCTCCAGCTGCGAAGGGCACAGCATGCCATAATAACATGGTACACTATTTCTGAGCCATACAGTCAGGGTCTGTTGGAGCAGTCCATGTATCTAAACCTCAATTCAAGCATGCCTATGGTTTGTTCCTCTCTGACCTTGGTGGAAGCATATTCGGGATGAGCTTGCCAACTGGATAAATAATTGGCTTAACAGCAGGAGACACAGAGTGGTGGTGAAGAGTTGTTCCTCAGACCCGAGGTCTGTCACCAGCGGTGTTCCACAGGAATTGGTTCGGGGTCGTCTTTTGTTTGCCATTCATATGAATGATTTGGGTGAGAATATAGAAGGCATGGTAATTAAATTTGTGGATGATACCAAAATCAGTGGTATAGTAGACAGTGAAGAAGAATTTCTAAGTTTACAAAGGGGTCTTGATCAAATAGATTAATGGGCTGAAAAATGGCAAATGTAGTTCAATCTGGATAAATGTAGGTCTTGCATTTTGGTACAACAAACAAGAGTAAGACTTATATAATTAATAGTAGAGCCTTGGGTTGTATTGAAGAACAGAGGGACCTAGGGGTTCAGATACATAATTCTTTGAAGTTTGCATCACAAATAGACAGGGTGTTTAAAAAGGCATTTCGCGTGCTTACCTGCATTACTCAGTTCTTTGAGTATAGGAGTTGAGAAGTTATGTTGAGGTTGTGCAGGACATTGGTGAGGCCTGTGTCTGGTTCTGATCACCTAGTTTTAGGGAGGATATTATTCTGTTGAAGAGGATTCAGATGAGACTTGCCAGGATCTTGCTGTGTATGGAAGGTTTGAGTTATAAAGAAAGACTGGATAGGCTGGGATATTTTTCACTGGAGTGTAGGAAGTTGAGAAGTGATCTTGTAGAAGTTTATTAAATAATGAGGGGTATAGATAGGGTTGATGGGAGTTGTCTTTTCCCTAGGATAGGGAACTTCAAGACTAAAGTGAGAGGAGGGATTTAAAAAAGGCATGATGGGCAATTGTTTTGCACAGAGGGTGGTTCACTTATGGAATGTACTTCTGAGGAAGTGGTGGATGTGCGTACAATTACAACTTTTAAAAGACATTTGGATAAGTATGTGAATAGGAAAGGTTTGGAGGAAAATGGGCCACGTGTAGGCAGGTGGGACTAATTTAGTTTGGGATTACGTTTGGCATAGACTGGTTTCCATGCTGTATGACTCTGTGGAAGGTTGTATCTTTGTTCTGCGTCAGTCTGAGGGCTTCATGAAAGTGTCATCAGCACATCTGGAGGGGGTATCTCTTGTGTCCAAGCAACCATTCGTCTCACATTAACCTTCTTTGAAAGCCTCCATGGAACACTGTGTCAGGTATAACACAGGACCTCCTTATGATTAGTTGAAGGTTTGGAAGCACCATGAGTTCTCCTTTGACATTCTCCACAGATTATCTGTTCATGGATCTGTTGCTGTGACTAGAATCATTGTAAAGTTGTTTCAAATGCAAATGCAATGTCGAATCTCCATGTCTGCCATAGACTCTCCAGAGACAGAAGCAGCATGAAAATCCCTCAGGAGGCAAAGGAGAATGTATGGCCTGAAATCTTTGGAAGGACACAAGAGCCTGAGATTTCTCCAGTATGTATGCATCCTGAGAGATCCCAGGATATGTGGTATAGAACTCCAAAACCTCACAATGATGATCACATATCATTTGAACATTGGCACTTAGACATCTTTTATTATTAACAAATACTGCAGGTTGGTGATAAGGCATAAGGCACATTCAAAACAATGTGCATGCAGTTGATAGTGCCATACACATGAGGGAAGACAGTGATTGTGAATAATTCCTTTGCTTGGGGTGCTTGATTCATTGAGTCATGGTGAAAAGATATCAACAAGTGTGATATGAAGAAAATGTCATTATTGACAACCTGGATGCACTTGTGGGTTGTGGATTGGGAGATGACAACTTTAAACAAGCACTGGCATAAAAATGTAATGCAACTGTAACCATCCAGCACAAGATCTACTCCAGCAGATGACACAGTTTGCTATTGATGCTTGCTTAATTTCCAACTCTTGCATTTCCAAGAGTGAAGAAAGTGACAGCAAGGCTGTAGATTCAGGGTCTCATCATTCTCCTCAGGCTCCTTGGGGATTTTCACTTGCTGCTTCTCCCTATGGAGGCTATGCAACCAATGGAGGTTGTTGTTCTTGGTCTCTTCTTTGATGTTGGTTTTGTATTTGAAGCAACATCATAAGGAGACTAACCACAACAATATCCTTATCAGATCCAAAGAAAGAGAATCTGTGAAGAATTCTAAAAAGAATACATTACTTCACTGATGGTGCTCCTAAACATACATATTCATTGTAAAGAAATGTCATGTTATATCCTGACACAGTGTTTCATGGAGGCTTTGAAAGGAGGTTAATGTCATGCTTGAAATAATAAAGCTTAACTAAATGTGTGTAACACAACCAAAGTGTTCATGCTACATTAGGGAAATGGAATTCTGGCAGTAAGTCACTGCGTCCAAAAAAGGCACCAACCATATTTTTACATTCTTACAGATTAGCGTGTGAAAGCAACAATTCTATATCACTGTCTTTCAATGTTAGCTGTGAAACATGTTCTAGAAGTTAAGTTAGTGTCTGATTAATTTTTCTAGCTGACACTGCAGGAAGCAATTAATCTAAACAATTAATGGTCATGATTGCTTCGGGTCATAATTTGTAATATTTGCAATATTTGGAGCTGTGAAGAGGGAATTGTGAACTAGAGGAGACTTGGACTGTGGGTAACAGCTTGTGTTAAAAAGAAAACAGACCAAACAGGCTTTTGCTTATTCATGAGGTCAGACTTGGAAGTAAATTGTAGATTAGATTACAGATTACATTACATTACAGTGTGGAAACAGGCCCTTCGGCCCAACAAGTCCACACCGACCCGCCGAAGCACAACTCACCCACTCCCCTACATTTACCCCTTACCTAACACTACGGGCAATTTAGTATGGCCAATTCACCTGATCAATAGGTTCTATAGATGTTTTGTCATTGGAGAAAAGTATTATGTTTAAACAGGCAGCGGAAATTGACTACTAAAGAGATCAGTTCCTAGGAATTGGTTACAGTAAGTTTAAAAAAGACTCTATGCTTAAGCTGATGGCAGAGTTTAAATGGTAACTTGGGGAGTCAATCAGTCTGTTGGGAGTGTTCAGAGTTTGAATTGGGTTTTGACTGTGTTTTCTGTGAAAAAGGAATCAGGGCTGTTGGTTCCACAGCATCAAGATTTGAAAGCACCCTGCCTAATCTCCCATGAACAGTTCTTGGAGGTTCAGGGAATGGAAAACTAAGTTATAAGTATTATTGCATTTAGCTGAGAGAACTGCAAAAGTGACCTTAATCAACATCTTTAGAAAATCAACTAGGAAGCACGACGGTTAAGTGGTTCGCACTGCTGCCTCACAGCACCAGGGACCTGGATTTGATTCCAGCCTCAGGCGACTGTATGGAGTTTGTACATTCTCCCCGTGGCTGCATGGGTTTCCTCTGAGTGCTCTGGTTTCCTCCCACAATCCAAAGATGTGCAGGTTAGGTAAATTGGTCATACTAAATTGCCCATAGTGTTCAGGGATGTGTAGATTAGATGCATTAGTCAGGGTAAATATAGAGTAATAGGGTAGGGGAATAGGTCTGGATGTATTATTCTTTGGAAGGTAGGTGTGGGCTTGTTGGGCTGAATGGCCTGTTTCTGCACTGTAGGGATTTTTTAAAAATCGTAATCTATGCCTATGGAAAATGCATCATGAAAACCACTTAAGCAATCTGGCCTCTTTTGTTATTTTCTTTTATTTATTCCTTAACGGTGTTTGTTTGTCTAAGTGTTTTTTGTCTGAATGGAGCTGAAGACAAAGGCTTTTGGGTTTAAAATTAGGTTATATGGTTGTTTAATTTTGCTCCACTGAAGTTACTATGTTGTTGATAAATTGCTAAGTCTTTTGTTTAAAACATAAACCAGTGTCTGGAATTGATTATTCTCAGGGTCGAGGATTAGTTATTCAAATGTCTGGTTGGGAGTCATTGGGGTCTTTCTGAGGGTCTTTGAAGGTATTACTTTCACTGTGTTGTGAATACAGAGGTAGAAAAGCTTATTTGGTTCGGCTGGCTGTCTCTGTCATAACAATGTTCCTTTGTGTTGCTTTCTGTGTTCCTCCTGACCTTTCAGCCTCAAACCCCAACCCAATTTCTGTTCAGCCACCTTATACAATAATTAATGTTTCTAATTTAACCCAGAACCCATGACTTTGAAAAATCCCAAGTCCTTTACAGCTATACACTCTCCCCATGTACAGGCCAATAATTGTAAAATTCTTCTTGGCTTTCCGTCCTTTTCTATAGCCTGAGATCCCATCTTTTTATCTTGAATGACCCTCTTTCACTGGAATCATTCCCTCAGTGGCACAGTCCAATGAAACCCATCCCCAAACTTGAGTTTCCTATGTTTCTTAGGACTCCATGGACTGGCCCTTGATCATTTGTGCTCATATGCCCAAGACTTACTGTAGCCCAACTCCTAGACTGACTCGTGACGACAACCCCAACAAAGCATGGCCAGCCCCTTCGTCTGATGTCACAACATTCCCACTGGCATATCTGTAATCCCTGGACTGTCTGCACTTTGTTTGCAATATTGTAGTGATCCAATTCCCAGACTGCAAAATCTGACTTCCTAGATTTAGGCTGGACCGAGCATTTGACTGGCCATAGCCAGCACACTTGATCGGATTTGAAAGACCTTAATGAGTGACATTGGCACAACCCCTAGATTAACTCTGGTTCCTCTTGAAAACACTAAGTGCTCTTTCACAAAAATTGAGAGGATGTGGTGTACTGGTAACGTCATTGAACTAGTAATCCAGTTTGAATCCCACAATGGCAGATGGTGAAGTGTAAATTGAATAAAATCTGGAATTAAAAGCTAGTGTAACAATAACTCTACATTACGGAAGGAAAATCTACATTCGTCAGCTGGCCTGACCCATATGTGACTCCAGACTCACTCTCTGAAATGGCTAAGCAAACCACTCGTTTCAAACGTGATTAGGTATGGGTGAATAAATTAGGATCTAGTCAGTGATGCCCACATCCCACAGAAGAATAACAAAAGAATCCATTGTGTTTGGCATGCAAGCTGCTGGCACATGCTGTAATTGTGACATTGATGTAGCACAGTTCCATAAAGCAATATGTCCTGTCCTTGACTGTTCGGCGCTCCAAACCCTGAAAAATGGCCTGCATTTCTGTTCCTTCCAACAAAGGGTGGCAGAGAGATGCCACTGATCAGTATTCTGGAAGAAATTGGTTCAGTCACCACGACTGAACAGCAGATCTTGGAAGAACTCAGTGTCAAGGAATGGTAAAAGAAGTGGAGGAGTTGCATTACTAAAGAGGGAGAATGTCACATCTGCACTCAGAGAGAACATATTGGAGCCCTCAGAGGGAACATACTAGAGCACTCACCCTTCTAAGGCAATAAGGGTACAGCTCAAAAGTAAGATGGATGCAATCATTCTGATAGGATTGTACTGTAAAGCCCCCAATAGCCACCGAGGCATTGAGGAACAAATATGTTAGCAGACTATGGGAAGATACATAACAATGTGGTTGTCATGGTGAGTGACTTCAACTTCCCCAATATTGACTGGGACTCCCTTAGAGCATGAGGCTTAGATGGGGTAGAATTTGTTTAATACATCCAACAGCGTTTCTTGAAATTGTTTGTGACTAGCTATCTACAGAAGGGACAATACTGTACCTTGTATTGGCTAATGAGCCTGGCCAGGTGACTAACGTTTCAGTGGGACAGCATTTTGGAAACAATGATCACAATTTCTTAAGTTTTAAGATAGTCATGAATAAGCATAAGTCAGTACTTTTCAAGAAGATAGTAAATTGGGGGAGGACAAATTACGTCAATATTAGGCAAGAGTTTGGGACTGTTCATTGGGAAGAGCTGTTATTGGGCAAGTTCACATTTGATATGTGGGAAACAAAAACAGAAATAGCTTGAAAAGCTCAGCAGGTCTGGCAATATCTGTGGACAGACATCAGAGTTTTTATTTGAGGTGGGAGTTCTTTAATGTCATACTGGTAAGAGTCCAGCACTAGCATGTTCCAGCAAAAAAGGACAAGGATGGCAAGATAAGGGTCCCTTGAATAACAGGAGAGGTTACAAATTTAGTCAAAATGAAAAAAAGATGTACATGTAACGTTTTGGAAGCTAAAATCGGACAGGGCTTGTGAGGAATATAAAGAAAGCAAGAAAGAACACAAGCAAGGAATTAGGAGAGCAAGAAGGAAACATGAAATGACTTTGGCAAGTAGGGTTAAAGAGAATCCCAAAACATTCTACACATACATTAAAAATAAGTGGATAACTTTGAAGAAGGTACGACCACTCAAGGATAAAGTGGGGGACTAGTGCTTGAAGGTGGACAATGTGAGCAAGATTCCAGATGAGTACTACATCCAGGAGAACGATATCTAAGAAAGTGGAGCATGCTAATGTGCTAAACAATTTTGAGATCAAGAAAGAAGTGGTGGTGGGTCTCCTGAAGAGTATTAAGGTGGAATAAGTCCCCAGGGCCTAATGATATCTACCCCACATAATTGAGAGAGACAAGAGAGGGGTTTTGACTAAGTTCTTTACATGCTTACTATAGCAAATGTAGCTAATGATGTTCTTCTGTTTAAGAAGGAAATGAGGGATAATCCAGGAAACTATACACTGGTGAGTCTCACATTGGTGGTTGGGAAGCTATTAGAGAGAGTTCTTAGGGATAGTTCTTATGAGCATTTGGAAAAGTATGGCCTAATTAGGGACAGTCAGCATGGCTTTATGCAGGGCAGGTCATGTCTTACTGACTTGATTGAATTTTTTGGGGAGGTGAGGAAGGTGATCAATGAGAGTAGAGAAATGGATGTTGTCTACATGATGGATTTTAGTTAAGATTTCCAACAAGATCTCTCATGGTAGGCTCATCCAGAAGATTAACATGCATGGGATCCATGCTGACTTGTCCTCTTGGACTCAGAAACAGCTTGCCCCTAGAAGGCAGAGAGTAGTGGAGAAAGGTGTTTACCTGGCTGGAGATCCGTGACTAGTGGTGTTCTGCAGGCATCTGTACTGGGACCTCTGCTGTTTATGGTAAATATAAATTACCTGGATGAAAATACAGGTGGGTAGGTTAGTAGATTTGTAAACAACACAAAATTAGGTGGAGTTGTGGATAAATATAGAAGGTTGTCAAAGGATACTGTGGGATATAAATCAGTTTCAGATATGGGTGGAGAATTGTCTGGTGAAGTTTAATCCAGGTAAGTGTGAGGTACTGAAATTTGGGAGAGCAAATGTTAAGGAAATGTACATAGTTATTGCCAAAACCCTGACCAGCTTGATGTGCAGAGGGATCTTGGTGTTCAAGTCCATACCTCCTTACAAGTGACCAGACAAGTAGATAGGGTTGTAAAGAAGGCGTATAGCATGCTTCCCTTTATTGGTTGGGGAGTTGAGCACAAGAATCAGGATGTCATGTTGCAGTTCATGTGACTTTGGTGAGGGCACATTTAGTATTGCATTCAATTCTGGTTGCCACGTTACAGGAAGGATGTGGAGGCTTTCGAGAGGGTGCAGAAGCAGTTTACCAGGATGCTGCCTTGATTAGAGGGTATGAGCTATAAGAAGAAGCTAGAAAAAACTTGATTGTTCTCTCTGGAGTGGTAGAGGCTGAGGGAAAGACTTGATAGAAATCTATAAAATTATGAGATGCATAGGTAGGATTGACAGTCAGAGTCTTCTTCCCAGAGTTGAAGTGTCTAAATACTGAGGGGGCATGTATTTAAGGTGAGGGAGGGCAAGTTTAAAGGAGATGTGAGGGGCAAGTTTTTTACATAGACAGTGGTACAAGTGTGGAACGCAGTTGCAATAGGGGCGTTTAAGGGACTTTTAGATAAGCACATTAATATGCAAGGAATGGAGGGATACGCAAGGGCAAGCAGAAGGAATTAGTTTAATTTGATATTATGGTCAGCCCAACCTCATGGGCCGAAAGGCCTGTTCCTGTACTGTACTGTTCAATGTCTATGTCTACTTCCTTCTGTCAAAAAAGCAATACAAGCCACAATGTTTGACAGTCTGTAACTCAGCACTGAAAACCAGTTAACCAAAAAGCAATGCAAGTCAAGACAGGCTAGCAGTGTCCAAGTAAGCACAAATTGATTGAACACCAAAGAAAAGCAAGAAAAGAGCCACAGAATCCATCCTGCAGATGACTGATATTTGTGTGCCCTGTACATGCAAAGGGACCTGGCAGAAGCAGGCAAGTTGTGGATTATCTCTGAGTTCCAAAGTGAAATCCTCAAGTTTTGAGTTAGTTGTTCTGACAGCATGCATGATGACTTTGTGAGGCTTACACAATGTTGATGTCATCTTGCAGGGACAAATGGTGGAGGAGGACAGTGTCTGTGAAGAAGTAGTCATGTTGTGATGAAAACAAAATTGGGTGTTGAATCAGAGAAGCAGATGGCGAGCTGGTACTGTCAAGTAACCATTCTAACCTTCATATTGGGACATGGTAATATCCAGTTTCTCGGGAAGGACAGGAGAATTGGAAGATACACAGAAATTAGGTTAATTTGGCTATTAAAGAGTCGCAAATGCATAGAAAGAACATATACAAACAAGCAATACATAGAGCCTTCTTCCTGTCCTAAAAGAGCTGCTTAATGTTGAGGTACAATTAATAACCAGGATATCACTGCTATCTTGGCCAAATGAATCTGGCTTCAAATGTTGATAGACTGGTACATTATGTCAGGTGGTGCGGAACTAAACATAATCCTTTCCCATCCCAGATATCCATATAGGCGCACTTTCCAACACAGGTAAAGAATAGGGAAAACTGGAATAATTGCTATTTTTTGTTTTTGTTAGCTTTTTCCTTCCTTTAGCAAGTGTGGAGATCAGTATTATTCTTGAGCTTGACACCATCTAGGACAAAGCAACCTACTCTATTGCTACCACATCCACAAATGTCCACTGCCTCCAAAACCTAAGCTCAGTAGCAACAGTGTGTACTATCTACAAAATACACTGCAGAAACTGACCTAAGATCCTTAGACAGCACCTTCCAAACCCATGACTACTTCCATATGGAAGGATAAAGGCAGCAGATACATGGAAACACCAAGTTCCCCTCCAAGCTACTCAACATCACAACTTAGAAATATATCACCACTCCTTCACTTTGGTTGGGTCAATATCCTGGAATTCCTCCGAATGGCATTGTTGGTCAACCCACTAAATATGGACTGCAGCAGTTCAAAAAGATAGTTCACTATCATCTTCTCAAAGACAACTAAAGATAGGCAATAAATGCTGGCCAGTGAGCAATACCCAAGTCCTATAAATGAATATTGAGAAAAGTAGTTGCTGCTTGTTAGCGAGTCTCTAAAATTCTCCTTTCTTAACGGGAAGCTCATGAATTCAGTTCTCAAAGTCAAGATTCTAATATTTTCATTCCTACTGCATTTTTCTATTTCCCACCATTCCAAGGTCATTCAAGGCTGTGAAAAATTCTGCCCCTGATTTTCAAGATCCAAGTTAAGAGCCTAGCAAGCTATCTGTAGTGTTAACTGATGAAGTAATTACCCAAAGCTAAACTTCTATGACACACAGAGAAAATTATCTAGAGGTCCACTCATAGTTTTCAGTTCAGAATCTGGTTTCAGATCAAAAGAGTTAGGTTTTCCATATAGAAGAACAACCTCAATATGACAGAAGATTAGAATATTAGTTTTATAAAAGTGTGAAGTGTAGAAGCTATGAGAGTTTGTGTAAAAGTTTTCAAGTTATCAGAACCGGAAAGAGATTTATTGTCAATCAGAATTGAAAAGGCCATTCGAACTTGAAAGAATCAATTAAGTAAGAAGTATAAGATTTAAGATAGAAGTGACACTTCACTTGACTATCTGGAAAAGATATTGTGAAAAAGGATGAAACCTTGTGTTGACAGTTAAATATAAGGTTCTTCTCAATTGTCTTGTACATACATTCAGTCAGGTAGATGGGTTAACTCTAGTAAAGGTAGGAGTGGTAGGCAGGTAGTGCAGGAGTCTTCTGTGGCTATCCCCATTTCAAACAAGTTTGCTGCTTTGGAAAATGTAGGGTGTGATAGAGTCTAAGGGGAATAAGGCACGAACAACCACATTTCTGGTATTAAGATAGGCTCTAATGTAATGAGAGACACATCGGGTTCCAAGTAATTGATTATTATAGGGAAATCTCTAGTCAGAGGCACAGACAGGTGTTTCTGCGGCTAGCAACGAAAAATTAGAATGGTGTGTTGCCTCTCTGGTGCCAGGATCAAGGATATCTCAGAGACAGGGCAGAATGTTCACAAAGGGGATGGGGACCACCAGGATGTCATTGTACATGTTGGAACCAATGACATAGGAAGGGAAAAGGATGAGATTCTAAAGGGAAAATATAGAAAGTTAGGCAAGTATTTAAAAAGAAGGTCCTCGAGGGTAATAATATCTGGATTACTCCCGGTGCTACGAGCAAATGAGGGTAGAATACGAAGATAGAGCAGATGAATTTGATTGATTGAGTTTTTTGAAAAAGTAATAAAGAGGATTGATGAGGGCAGAGTGGTAGATGTGATCTATATGGACTTCAGTGAGGTGTTCGACAAGGCTCACCATGGGAGACTGGTTAGCAAGGTTAGATCTCATGGAAGATGGAAATGTGTTGCTGGAGAAGCGCAGCAGGTCAGGCAGCATCTAGGGAACAGGAGAATCGACGTTTCGGGCATTAGCCCTTCTTCAGGAATGAGGAAAGTTTGTCCAGCAGGCTAAGATAAAAGATAGGGAGGAGGGACTTGGGGGAGGGGCGTCGGAAATGTGATAGGTGGAAAAAGGTCAAGGTGAGGGTGATAGGACAGATTGGGGTGGGGGCGGAGAGGTCGGGAAGAAGATTGCAGGTTAGGGAGGCGGTGCTGAATTTGATGGATTTGACTGAGACAGGCTGGGGGGAGGGGAAATGAGGAAACTGGTGAAATCCGAGTTCATCCCTTGTGGTTGGAGGGTTCCTAGCCGGAAGATGAGGCGTTCTTCCTCCAACCGTCGTTTCGCTGTGGTCTGACGATGGAGGAGTCCAAAGACCTGCATATCCTTGGTGGAGTGGGAGGGGGAATTGAAATGTTGAGCTACAGGGTGGTTGGGTTGGTTGGTCCGGGTGTCCCAGAGGTGTTCTCTGAAACGCTCCGCAAGTAGGCGGCCTGTCTCCCCAATATAGAGGAGGCCACATCGGGTACAGAGGATGCAATAGATGATATGTGTGGAGGTACAGGTGAATCTGTGGCGGATATGGAAGTTTCCTTTGGGGCCTTGGAGGGAGGTGAGAGGGGAGGTGTGGGCGCAAGTCTTGCACCTCCTGCGGTTGCAGGGGAAGGTGCCGGGAGTGGAGGTTGGGTTGGTGGGGGGTGTGGATCTGACGAGGGAGTCACGGAGGGAGTGGTCTTTACGGAATGCTGATAGGGGAGGGGAGGGAAATATATCCTTGGTGGTGGGGTCCGTTTGGAGGTGGCGGAAATGACGGCGGATGATGCGCTGTACATGGAGGTTAGTGGGGTGGTAGGTGAGGACCAGTGGGGTTCTGTCCTGGTGGCGGTTGGAGGGGCGGGGTTCAAGGGCGGAGGATCGGGAAGTGGAAGAGATGCGGTGGAGGGCATCGTCGATCACGTCGGGGGGGAAATTGCGGTCCTTGAAGAAGGAGGCCATCTGGGATGTGCGTTTTTGGAACTGGTCCTCCTGGGAGCAGATGCGGCGGAGTCGAAGGAATTGGGAGAATGGGATGGCGTTTTTGCAGGGGGCAGGATGGGAGGAGGTGTAGTCCAGGTAGCTGTGGGAGTCGGTCGGTTTGTAGTAGATGTCCGTGTTGATCCGGTCGCCTGAGATGTGCAGGGGGCAGGATGGGAGGAGGTGTAGTCCAGGTAGCTGTGGGAGTCGGTCGGTTTGTACTAGATGTCCGTGTTGATCCGGTCGCCTGAGATGGTTTGTAGCAAAGGACCTCTACTGTTCTTCATCCACAGAAGGATCACAAACCTGCAAAGGACCTCTATTGTTCTTCATCCACAGAAGGATCACAAACCTGCAAAGGACCTCTACTGTTCTTCATCCACAGAAGGATCCATAAACTAAACAAACAGTTCTTCCTGGCCAACCACCCTGTAGCTCAACATTTCAATTCCCCCACCCACTCCACCAAGGATATGCAGGTCTTTGGACTCCTCCATCGTCAGACCACAGCGAAACGACGGTTGGAGGAAGAACGCCTCATCTTCCGGCTAGGAACCCTCCAACCACAAGGGATGAACTCGGATTTCACCAGTTTCCTCATTTCCCCTCCCCCCAGCCTGTCTCAGTCAAATCCATCAAATTCAGCACCGCCTCCCTAACCTGCAATCTTCTTCCCGACCTCTCCGCCCCCACCCCAATCTGTCCTATCACCCTCACCTTGACCTTTTTCCACCTATCACATTTCCGACGCCCCTCCCCCAAGTCCCTCCTCCCTATCTTTTATCTTAGCCTGCTGGACAAACTTTCCTCATTCCTGAAGAAGGGCTAATGCCCGAAACGTCGATTCTCCTGTTCCCTAGATGCTGCCTGACCTGCTGCACTTCTCCAGCAACACATTTCCATCTCTGATCTCCAGCATCTGCAGACCTCATTTTCTCTTCATAGATCTCACGGAATAAAGGGTACATAACTGGCTCAAAGGTAGAAGACAGAAGGTGATGGTTGAGAGTTGTTTTTCAAACAAGAGGCCTGTGAACAGTGGAGTGCCACAAGGATCGGTGCTGGGTCCACTTCTTTTTGTCATTTATATAAATGATTTGGATGAGAGCATAAGAGGTATAGTTAGTAAGTTTGCAGATGACACCAAAATTGGAGGTGCATTGGACAGCAAAGAAGGTTACCTCAGATTTCAACGGGGTCTTGATCAGATGCCAAGAGGTGCAAGGGAGGAGTGAAGGACTTCTGGGAAGGTGAGTCTAACTGTTTAAAAACCTTACATCAGGCGTTGGGGCCTCCATTTGCCGAGAGGTGCAAGGGAGGAGTGAAGGACTTCTGGGAAGTCATATATTTGTACAGTTGCGTTACCCGAAACACTACTCGGGTAGTATCTCCCACCAATCCTCCTCCTCTAACCAAACAAAAGGTGCTGTGCGCCAGATTGGTAAGGTAACGAGTTTATGTTTTATTCCTTATTTTTCAACAGTCTCTTTGGGAATTTCGAATAGTGGGAATGGAGGTTAGGGCAGTTGACTGTTCCTGCTGCAGAATGTGGGAGGTAAGGGTCACCACTAGTGTCCCTGCTGACTACATCTGCGGGAAGTGCACCCAAATCCAGCTCCTCGAAAACCGCATTAGGGAACTGAAGCTAGAGCTGGATGAACTTCGGATCATTTGGGAGGCAGAGGGGGTTATTGAGAGGAGTTACAGGGAGCTAGTCACTCCTCAGGTACAAGAAAAAGGCAGATTGGTTACAGTCAGGGGACGGAAAGGGAACCGGCAGGCAGTGCAGGGATCCCCTGTGGCCATTCCCCTCAACAATAAGTATACTGTTTTGGATACTGTTGGGGGGAACAACATACCAGGGGAAAGCAGTGGAGCACAGGGCACTGGCACAGAGTCTGTCCCTGCTGCTCAGAAGGGAAGGGGGAAGAGGAGCAGAGCAGTAGTCATTGGGGACTTCATAGTTAGGGGGCTAGATAGGAGGTTCTGTGGGGACGAGAGAAACTCACGATTGGTGTGTTGCCTCCCAGGTTCCAGGGTTCATGATGTCTCTGATTGTGCTTTTGGGATCCTTAAGGGGGAGGGGGAGCAGTCCCAAGTCGTGGTCCACATAGGCACCAACGACATAGGTAGGAAGAGAAATGGGGATTTAAGGCAGAAATTCAGGAAGCTAGGATGGAAGCTTAGAGCTAGAACGAACCGAGTTGTTGTCTCTGATTTGTTGTCGTGCCACGTGCTAGTGAGGTGAGGAATAGGGAGAGAGAGGAGTTAAACACGTTGCTACAGGGATGGTGCAGGAGGGTGAGTTTTGGATTCTTGGATAATTGGGGCTCTTTCTGGGGTAGGTGGGACCTCTACAAGCAGGATGTTCTTAGTCTGAACCAGAGGGGTACCAATATCCTGGGGGGGAAATTCGCTAAGGCTGTTGGGGCGGGTTTAAACTAATCCGGCAGGTGTTAAAATAAACAGGTAGATGAGAGTAAACCGGTTGATGAGGTGTATATGGATTTCAGCAAGGCATTCGATAAGGTTCCCCACAGTAGGCTATTGTACAAAATGCGGAGGAATGGGATTGTGGGAGATATAGCAGTTTGGATCAGTAATTGGCTTGCTGCAAGAAGACAGAGGGTGGTGGTTGATGGGAAATGTTCATCCTGGAGTCCAGTTACTAGTGGTGTACCGCAAGGGTCAGTGTTGGGTCCACTGCTGTTCGTCATTTTTATAAATGACCTGGATGAGGGCGTAGAAGGGTGGGTTAGTAAATTTGCAGACGACACTAAGGTCGGTGGAGTTGTGGATAGTGACAAAGGATGTTGTAGGTTACAGAGAGACATAGATAAGTTGCAGAGCTGGGCTGAGAGGTGGGAAATGGAGTTTAATGCGGACAAGTGTGAGGTGATTCACTTTGGTTGGAGTAACCGGAATGCAAAGTACTGGGCTAATGGTAAGATTCTTGGTAGTGTAGATGAGCAGAGAGATCTCTGTGCCCATGTACACAGCTCCTTGAAAGTTGCCACCCAGGTTGACAGGGTTGTTAAGAAGGCATACAGTGTTTTAGCTTTTATTAATAGATGGATCGAGTTGTGGAACCATGAGATTATGCTGCAGCTGTACAAAACTCTGGAGTATTGTGTACAATTCTGGTCACCGCATTATAAGGAGGATATGGAAGCTTTCGAAAGGGTGCAGAGGAGATTTACTCGGATGTTGCCTGGTATGGAGGGAAGGTCTTACGAGGAAAGGCTGAGGGACTTGAGGCTGTTTTCGTTGGAGAGAAGAAGATTGAGAGGTGGCTTAATAGAGACATATAAGATAATCAGGTTAGATAGGGTGGACAGGGAGAGCCTTTTTCCAAGTATGGTGACGGTGAGCACGAGGGGGCATAGCTTTAAATTGAGGGGTGATAGATATCGGACAGATGTCAGAGGTAGTTTCTTTACTCAGAGAGTAGTAAGGGTATGGAATGCTTTGCCTGCAACGGTAGTAGATTCACCAACTTTAAGTACATTTAAGTCGCCATTGGACAAGCAAATGGACGTACATGGAATAGTGTAGGTTAGATGGGCTTCAGATTGGTATGACAGGTTGGTGCAACATCGAGGGTCGAAGGATCTGTGCTGCGCTGCAATGTTCTATGTTCTAGATGGGCCAATGGGTCAAGATGTGGCAGATGGAGTTTAATTCAGATAAATGTGAGGTGCTGCATTTTGGGAAAGCAAATCTTAGCACGACTTATACACTTAATGGTAAGGTCCGAGGGAGTGTTGCTGAACAAAGAGACCTTGGAGTGCAGGTTCATAACTCCTTGAAAGTGGAGTCACAGGTAGATAGGATAGTGAAAAAGGCGTTTGGTATGCTTTCCTTTATTGGTCAGAGTATTGAGTACAGGACATTGGTTAGGTCAGTGTTGGACTACTGCATGCAATTCTGGTCTCCTTCCTATCGGAAAGATGTTGTGAAACTTGAAAGGGTTCAGAAAAGATTTACAAGGATGTTGCCAGGGTTGGAGGATTTGAGCTATCGGAAGAGGCTGAACAGGCTGGCATTGTTTTCCCTGCAACATTGGAGACTGAGGGGTGACCTCATAGAGGTTTACAAAATCTTGAGGGGCATGAATAGGATAAGTAGACAGAGTCTTTTCCCTGGGGTCGGGGAGTCCAGAACTAGTGGGCATAGGTTTAGGGTGAGAGGGGAAAGACATAAAAGCGACCGAAGGAGCAACTTTTTTACGCAGAGTGTGGTACGTGTATGAGGATGTGGTGGAGGCTCGTACAATTGCAACATTTAAAGGGCATTTGGATGGGTATAAATATAGAAAGGGTTTGGAGGGATATGGGACTGGTGCTGGCAGGTGGGAATAGATTGGTTGAGATATCTGGACTACATGGACGGGTTGGACCGAAGGGTCTGTTTCCGTGCTGTACATCTCTATGACTCTATGAATACATGACTGAGGAGCTGGTGCAGGGGAGAAGGGTTCACATTTTTGGATCATTGGAATCTCTTCTGGGATAGACGTGACCTGTACAAGAAGGACAGATTGAACCTGAACTGGAAGGGAACTAATATACTGGTGGGGAGATTTGCTACAGCTGCTCGTGAGGATTTAAACTAGTAAGGTGAGGGGTGTGAGCCTCAAGAAAATAGTGAGGAAAGAGATCAATCTGAGACTGGTACATTCTCCCCGTGTCTGCATGGGTTTCCTCTACGTGCTCCTGTTTCCTCCCACAAACCAAAGATATGCAGGTCAGGAGAATTAGACACGCTAAATTGCCCAAAGTGTGAGGTGCATTAGTCAGGGGTAAATATAAGGGAATGGGTTTGGGCGGGTTACACTTCGGAGGGTTGGTGTGGACTTGTTGGGCTGAAGGGCCTGTTTTCATACTGTAGAGAATCTAATCTAAACTTAGAGAGGGCAAGAGCCAATGACTTGTACCAGCATCCCATCAATATCATGCAGCTTTAACACAGATTGGCGTTCAGAGGAGAAGCGAGTCAAACAGGCAGGGTAGGCAGAGACAAAGCAGAGAACAAGGTAGCACTGATAAATTAAACTGCATTTACTTCAATGTAAGAGGCCTAATAGGGAAGACAGGTGAACTCAGGACATGGTTAGGAACATGGAACTGGGATATCATAGCAATTACAGAAATGTGGCTCAGGGATGAGCAGCTTAACATTGCAGGATACAAATGCGATAGGAAGGATAGAAAGGGGGCCAAGAGAGGAGGGGGAGTGTTGTTTTTGATAAGGGATAGCTTTACTGCTGTACTTAGGGAGGATATTCCTGGGAATACATCCAGGGAGGTTATTTGGGTGGAACTGAGAAATAAGAAAGGGATGATCATCTTATTGTATCATAGACCCCCTCATAGTCAGTAGAAAATTGAGAAACAAATTTGTAATGAGATTTCAGTTATTTGTAAGAATAATAGGGTGGTTATGGTAGGGGATTTTAACTTTATAAACATAGACTGTAACTGCCATAGTGTTAAGGGTTCAGATGGAAAGGAATTTGTTCAGTGTATACAAGAAAATTTTCTGATTAGTATATGGATTTACCTACGAAAGAAGGTGCAAAACTTGACCTATTCTTGGGAAATAAGGCAGGGCAGGTGACTGAGGTGTCAGTAGTGCGGGGGGGGGGGGGGTGAAATGGGGCCAGTGATCATAATTTTATTAGTTTCAAAACAGTGATGGAAAAGGATCGACTGGATCTTAAAGTTGAAGTTCTAAATTGCAGGAAGGCTAATTTTGACCGTATTAGGCAAGAACTTTCAAAAGCTGATTGGCGGCAGACATTTGCAGGTAAAGGGATGGCTAGAAAATGGAAAGCCTTCAGAAATGCAATAACAAGGGTCTAGGGACAGTATATTCCTGTTAGGGTAAAAGGAAAGGCGGGTAGGAGTAGGGAATGTTGGATGACTAGAGAACTTGAGGTTTTGATTAAGAAAAAGAAAAAAACTTGTCAGGTATACACAGGAGAGATTGAGTGAATCCTTAGAAGAGTATACTTAAGAGGGAAATCAGGAGGGCAAAAAGAGGACATGAGATAGCTTTGGCAAATAGGGTTAAAGAGAATTCAAAGGGTTTTTACAAATACATTAAGGACAAAAGGGTAACTAGGGAGAGAATAGGGCCCCTCAAAGATCAGCAAGGCAGCCTACCTGTGGAGCCGCAGGAGATTAGGGAGATACTAAACGAGTATTTTGCATCAGTGTTTACTGTGGAGAAGGACAGGGAATATATGGAATATGGGGAAATAGATGGTGACATCTTCATAAATATCCATATTACAGAGGATGAATTGTTGGATGTCTTGAAACGCATAAAGGTGGATAAAACCCCACGATCTGATCAGGTGTACCCTAGAACTCTTGGGAAGCTAGGGAAGTGATTGCTGGGCCTCTTGCTGAGGTACTTATATCATGAATATCACAGATGAGATGCCGGAAGACTGGAGTTTGCTAACGTGGTACCACCGTGGTAAGGAAAA